>NC_083413.1:99401778-99693986 GCF_020745735.1 Hemiscyllium ocellatum | reverse complement strand
TCTTAGTGCAAAGAAATTTGCAAACTAAAATAGTTCTCAAGTCAATAATGACACTGGAAACATTGTTATGTAGTTCAACCATATTTCAAAATACTGTTTTGGTTCATTATTGCAGTGAAGCTTAAAATTAAAAATCTATTTATTTTCTCTGATATTCCTTCCATTACTTTATTCCCTAATAACAATGCCCATGTAGTGGTATTGGGTGACAAGCTACATTAAAATGATGTTGAATCTTCAATGCAAGAACTGGTACAATCATAATCACATTATTATTCAGTTCATTCATTGTCATTGATTATCAGGGTTATTTCCATTGTATGATTACATTAAATTCACTTAAATAATCACAGTACAATTCTCACCTCTATAGATATGTAAAGTGAATGTCAAATTATTAATGTTTCAAGTCAAAACCAAATTCACATCTTGTTCTGTGTTATTCCAGGAATGACGGAATGTTACATTATTATGGGAAACAGGAACAAGTGAAGGTGGTGCCTCTCAGACGTGAGGCCTTAAAGCCAAAGGGCCAGATGGTAGTTACAGTGGGGGGAGGTACCTAGTGCCCCGCTCTCCTCAGAAGGCAGTGAGGACGGTGACACTGACTGGAACAGGTTAGACGACAAAGCGCCCATGTATGGTCAGAGGGTCGGCAATGGGTGGGATGACCCACTGCTCTGTAAGGCCCAGGAGGCAGTGTCTCTGGCACCACTCGGCATCAAAACTCAAACTTGTACAGACAGTAGGGAGCAACAAAGGGAACTGACAGGAACGAAACCTGAACCGTTTACCCGTCTGAATGACAGATGTTGGTGAATGACCACCCAGCCTAATGGAGAAATGGGAATAATGGGCCTTATTGGGAGAATATGGATGAATTAGTTGAGGTACACAGTCTCACCAAAGATGATGTCAGGCCAAGATCTTTCAGGCTAAGATGCCCTGACGTGTACAGCAGAACCTGTTCCTGCAATGAGAGGGTGGCGATGTGAGCTAGTTCCCCAAAGTGCACAGCCGATCATTGCCTCCAGGCATTTACAGATATTACAGGGACACTCCGGGGAGGTGACAGGCTGAATGGGCTAAAATAACCTTGGTGACTCAGGGACCCAAGGGTAATATGAGGATCATACAGAGAGGAAGTCTGAGGTGTGTAAGGACCACGGGGCTTACCAAACCCCAATCTGTGATGATGAAATAGGTTTGATGTATTTAAAGATGACATGGGACCCTAATACAGGGAGGGTAACCAGACCCACAATGTTACAAGGGAAGCAGGAAAGGGGACATAGCCAAGGAACGTAGGCAGAGAGAGGGAGATAGATGTTCACATTGTGTGTGGCCTGTGTTCACGTCTGCACATGCATAGCCCAGGAACGTTTCTTGATGTGCTGTTTGGGACCAACAGCACATGATGTTAATACAGGAGCATCCACATCAGTTACGGATATGGATTTACCCTAATCCCCACAACTATAAAAAGAGAGCAGTCGGAGGGGGAACCGAGGAAGCTAGATGAAGCGAACCTGCCCGATGCAGATCACGGATATGACAAAATGTATTCAGATATGGGAGTGTGAAACTGAGGAAGGGACCACTTCTGGGAGTTGCCATTTTAGAACAGTTAGAAGCAATTATTGATGTTGGACCCGAAATATAACATGGGGACGCTCTGGTCAGGGCTGAGATAGGAAGGAAAGGAGAGGCGACAGAGTAGTGGCATTGCAGGGAGACTGGGACAGTCAGGGAATCTGGGGAGTTATAGTTAGGACCCTCTCAGTGGTGTGGGTAACTCAAACAGGAATGTGCGTAATTATCTGTCGGTCCTGTAAAGATCGAGGGCCCTCTCACTCCCCACACAAACAGGATCCCATTAAAGCCGGGGCTGAGGCAGTAAATATGACAGTGACAGATTGAGAGAAGCAGGGAATAGTCAGACTGATAGTATCCCAGACTAATTTACGGAATCCCAGATGGCTCATCCCACCTCACTGTTGGATATACCTCCCTGAATAAATCTGTCACGAAAGAACAACCTACAATAGCCAACCTCGCCGCGATATTTAATGTATTGAAATCACAACAGGATGCAGTCTCAGCTCTTGATATTGTGAATGGGTTCCAATCCATACCTGTGTACCCAGAATGCCAGAATAAGCTGGTGTTTACTGTTGAAGGAAAACAGTACACCTGGATCCAGTTACCTCAAGGATCCCACAATATTCCAGTATATCCCATCGATGTATAGCTGATGGAGTTAGTCACATTGATCTTACCAACACCTCATTACCTCAGTCAGTGAGAAGGAACATATCTGGATATTAAACAGACTATTGGGTCAGGTCAGCCAGGACGGACTTAAAATTAAGCCACAGAGAGTGCAACTGGGAAGGTAGGGAGAGACGTACCTGGGACATCATATCAGGGAGATCAAATCAGGAAGGGAGAGGGGAGAGTCCCAGCAGAATGAAAGACCATGATTTTAAAACTATCCATGCGCACACACCATGAAGGGGTTAAGGTAAACTTTAGGATTGTTTAATTATTGGAGGACTTTTGTGGAGAATTATCCAGAAATAGTAGAACCATCACAAGCCCTGACACAAGCACTGACATTAGCCAGGGATCAGGGAGTCAGCATATGCACAGACAGTCAGCATGCCTATTGTTCATGACCATGTGTTGGCCTGGGCTCGGTGACGGAACATCACCCTGTCTGGGGGCCACATCGAGCATGAGGAACAGGTCAGAGAGTTAGTGGAAGCAGCTAACTTTCCCAGTGAAGCAGCAATAATGAAGATTAGAGCTCACAGGAAAGTAGAAACTGCACAACAATGGGGCAGTGAGTATGTGAGTAAGGCAGGTGAAATACTGACTGA
Source organism: Hemiscyllium ocellatum (assembly GCF_020745735.1). NCBI lineage: Eukaryota > Metazoa > Chordata > Chondrichthyes > Orectolobiformes > Hemiscylliidae > Hemiscyllium > Hemiscyllium ocellatum. Next base: position 99,691,104 of record NC_083413.1, on the reverse strand, counting down.
AACAGTGCAGACATTTGGGGATGTGGCAGTCGCTACAGAAGCGAGAAAGGAAGTTGGAGACATTCCCAGAAATAGCCCCACAACAGGAGAAAGAGGAATAGGAAAAGGGGGGGGGGGGCGCAGTAATGGGACAAGACAGAGTCTGGATGATCCAGCAGTGCCACCACACTGTATAAGACAAACATTATTACATCTTGGGCAGGATACAATGCAATATCAGATGACCCACTACAGGGGTGGCCTGGAACAGGGAGAGATACAGCAAGGTTTTGTCGAAGGGGTATAGTCTGTGCACAATGTGAGCCAGGAAAGCAATCAGGACAAAATGGAGGCAGCAGCAGGGACCCAGGGGCCCATGGGAACAATTACAGATGGATTTTACACATCCCCCATCCCAATACCAGGGCAAGAAATCCTGCTGGGTCTTAATAGCAGGTTTACTCAGTGGGTGGAAGCATTCCCCTGCAGATTCTGACCAAGGGACACATGTTACAGGGAACGTAGTTAAACAGCTCTGTGCCCTGTTTGGTACTGAACAGAAATCCCATCCCCCATACCATCCCAGAGCTCAGGGACAGCAGAAGGAATGAAGCAGATACTGATAGTTAGTCTGATTCAGGCCCTGACAGAGACAGCCAGGGATGGGTTAGAGTACTCCCCACCAACCTAATGAAACTGAGGTCAACCCCAGCAAAGGGAACGGGGCAGTTCCCCTTTGAATTAGTGACTGGACGGACTATGCAGCTGCCAGAGGGTGTGGTAGTGGGAGGGCTGGAGATGTGCAATGACAAGGATAGAGTTTGTGAAAGAACTGGCAAAGCAACTGCATGAGCTGAGAGGGGAATTTGCAGAAGGATAGAGAATCAGAAATTGGGAAAGGGAGCTCATAAACATCCCAGCTGACATCCTGAACCCAGGGGATCGGGTCAGGGGGAAAATATTCCTGGAACGTATGAAGGAAATACATCAAAATGCTGGACATGGCTGGGGGAGCCACAGCATTCCAGAGAGGGAACGCTCCCATCATGCATTAGTAAGGAGCTCTGAATAAACATTGGTCGTGCTGCTCAACACAGAACTCAAGGCTCCTCTTCGATATTTCTCCCAGCAACAGCTGTGCAGGGGCATGTTGCTGGCTGGAGGGCTGTGGCCAGTACCTCTGTTCCACAAGGAGCAGAACTGGGACATCTGTTGTTTGCAAAATATATCAATGATTAGCCTGAAAGTGTAAACAATTTAATTAGCAAGTTTGTAGATGGCACAAAGTGAGGAAGTTGTGAATCGTGAAGAATGTTGTTAAAGGAAACATCAAGGACGAGATCAGTTGGAAAGTTATGCGGATAGATTTTAATTCAGACAAGTGTGAGGTGATGCATTTTGGGAGGCTCATTGTAAGAGGAATGTATACACTAAATGGAAGGGCACTAAGCAACTTTGATAGAGAGAGAGATCTTCAGGTGCAAGTTCACAGCTCCCTGAAAGTGGTGAAGGAGGTGGATGGCAGGCTTGTGAGGAGACTGAATATAAAACTGTAGTTAGGCCACCTTTGTGCCATTTTGATCACCGCATTATAAGGAGGATGTGGAGGTTTTGGAGAGGGTGTAAAAACAGGTTTAGCAGGATATTGCCTGGATTGGGAGAGGTTGGAAAAACTTGAATTGATGTCTTGGGAAAATCGGTGGCTGCTGGGGTGACCGACAGGCACAGATAGAGTGAATAATCTGAATCTTTTCCAAGGTGGAAATGACAAATTCTAGAGGCCATACAGTTAAGGGGAGAGGGGGCAAGTTTAAAGAAAATAAAAACCGAAAGAACAGCAGATGATGTAAATCAGAAACAAAAACAGAAGTTTCTGGAAATGCTGAGCAGGTATGGCAGCGTCTGTGAGGAGAAATCAGAGTTCATGTTTCTGAGGATGGACCCGAAACATTCACGTATTTTTTTCTTCACAGATGCTGCAAGACCTGCTGAGCATTTCCAACATGTGAACGTTTAAAGGGAGTTGTGTCAGGCAATTTTCTTATGCAAAAGGTGGGAGATGACCAGAATGCACTCTCCTGGGAGGTGTCAAAAGCAGAAACAATCACAACATTTAAGAGGTATTTGGACACTCACATAAGCAGGCATGGGTTGGCAGGGATATGGATGATGTACAGGCAGATGGAATTAGTTTGGAATGGCACCATGGTCCGCACACACATGGTGGGCCGATTATTCTGGTGCTGTCCTGTTCTGTTTTCCAGGGGATAGAATGTGTGGAGCAAGCGTTAATTTTTATTTAGAACACACAGTAAGTTGTTGCATTTTGAGAGAAGGAATGTAGAAAGGGAGTATATATTTGAATGGCACAGACACAAAGAATAAAGACTGAGGGATTGGGGGACAATGTGTACAAACCTTTAAAGGAGAGAGGACATAATCAATGAGTTTTGATCAAAACATATGGGACCCTGGGCTTCATTAATAAAGGGAATGAGAACAAACTCATGGAAATAATTTCTTGGACTGGTTAGGTTACAGTCAATCATTATATTCAATTCTGGTCAACAGATTCCTGGTCAGGAAGGATATGAGGGATCTTCAGAGTGTGGAGTATAGACTTAGTGGAGTGGTTCACTGATGAAGAAAATGCAGTCTCTGGATTGATTTAGAAAAATTGCTTTTTCTTTGAAGAAATCAAGTTGAATATATTTTTATCGATTAAAATGGATAAGATTACAACAGATCTAGATAGAACAGACAATTTTAAAAAACTGTATTCGATTGGGGATGGCACAAGATTTAAGATCAGCTGTAACGTTTTGAGAAAGTGGGAGATGAGCAAGTGTTCCCACTGACTGTATTGGCTGGAAATATGCAGAACATGCTGCCTGTAATAGTGGTGAAAGTAGAGATAATCAATGATTAAAGAATACAATTATATCACATCAGAGGGAAATAAACTTGCAGGGTTTTGGGGACAGATGGACAATGAGAATATGGGATTCTGTACAGAGAGCCAGCTTGGATTTGATGGGACCCTTTCTGTGCCATAATGCATTTTTTTTGTACTTGCTTAACTTATCCTAGTTATTTGTCTTCAGGGGTTAAATTATCATTAAAGTAAATCTGCTCTGTGTTCAGGTTGTCTTTCCACAGCAGGAGATAATGTTTCCTGTTTTATACTTGGTTCTGGGGGAGTCCCCAGGTAGGGTACACAGAACTGAACACCTATTCCAGGGTGTTTTTACCAGGATTGTGAATATCTTGTACATCCAGTGCCACACCAATACCTGCAATGCTTTCCGACTGACTGACTAAATGAAATATGTTCCTTCTACAGCATGTTGCTGGCTGGAGGTCTGTGGACAGTGTTGTTCCACAAGGATCAGAACTGGGACATCTATTGTCTGTTAAATATATTAATGATTAGCATGGAAATGTAAACAATTTAATTAGCAAGTTTCTAGATGGTACAAATTGATGAAGTGAATCATGAAGAATGTTGTCAAGGATGCAGCAAGAAAGAGATCAGTTGGAAAACCCATACCGAGACAGATTTTAATCCAGACAAGTGTGAGGTGATGTATTTTGGGAGACTCATTGCAAGAGGAATGTATTCACGAAACCGAAGGGCTCTCAGCAGCATTGATGTACACACGGAACTTCAGCGGCAAGTTCACAGCTCCCTGAAAGTGGTGAAGGATCTGTATAGCATACTTGCCTTCTTTTGTCAGGAGACTGAATATAAAGCTGTCAGACCCCTGACAAAAATCCAAGTCTTTCCAACCTCTCCAAATCCAGGCAACATCCTGGTAAACCTGTTTTCACGCTGTCCAAAGCATCCACATCCTCCTTTTTATGTGGTGATCAAAACAGCACACAATACTCAAAAGGTGGCCGAATTATTGTTTTATTTATTTTTAATATATTCAGTCCCTTGTGCGGGGGGACCTAGAATCAGGGGGTGTAGAGTCAATGGATAGAGCTGAGAAATTCTAAGGGTAAAAAGACCCTCTTGGAAGTTATCTACAGGCCCCCAAACAGTAGTCTGGATGTCGGATGTAAGTTGAATCAGGAGCTGAAATTGGCCTGTTGCAAAGTTGTTATGGGGGATTTCAACATGCAGGTGGACTGGGAGAATCAGGATGGTATTGGACCTCAAGAAAGAGACTTTGTGAACTGTCTCCAAGATGGATTTTTAGAACAGCTGGTGCTGGAGCCGACCAGGGGAGAAGGCAATTCTGGATCTGGTATTGTGCAACGAACCAGAATTGATCAGGGACCTCGCAGTGAAGGAGCCATTGGGAAGTAGTGACCATAATACAATAAGATTCAATCTGCAATTTACGAGGGAGAGGGTACAATCGGAAGTGACAATATTTCAGTTGAATAAAGGGAACTATGGAGCTATGAGGGAGGAGCTGGCCAAAGTTCAATGGTGCAATACCTTAGCAGGGAAGACAGTGGAGGAACAATGACAGATATTTCTGTGTATAATGAAGATGATGCAGGATCAGTTCATTCTAAAAAGGAAAAAAGATCCTAGGAGGAGGCATGGGAGGCCGTGGCTGACAAGGGAAGTTAAGAAACATATAAAGTTAAAAGAGAAAAAGTATAACATAGCAAAGATAAGTGGGAAAACAGAGGACTGGGAAGCTTTTAAAGAACAACAGAGGATTACTAAGAAGGAAATACGCAGGGAAAAGATGAGGTACGAAGGTAAACTGGCCAAAAATATAAAGCTTTTTTAGGTATGTGAAAGGCAAAAAAATGGTTAAGACTAAAATTGGACCCTTGATGACAGAAACAGGGGAATATATTACGGGGAACAAAGAAATGGCAGAGGAATTGAATTGGTACTTCAGATCTGTGTTCACTGGGGAAGACACAAGCAATCTCCCTGAGGTAACAGTGGCTGAACGACCTGAACTGAAGGGAATTTATATTTGCCAGTAATTGGTGTTGGAGAGACAGTTAGAGTCTGAAGGTTGATAAGTCCCTGGGGCCTGATGGTCTACATCCCAGGGTACTGAAGGAGGTAGCTCAAGAAATCGTGGATGCGTTGGTGATTATTTTCCAGAGTCCAATAGATTCGGAATCAGTTCCTGCGGATTGGAGGGTGGCTAATGTACCACTTTTTAAGAAAGATGGGAGAGAGAAAGCAGGAAATTATAGACCAGTTAGTCTGACCTCAGTGGTGGGAAAGATGCTGGAGTCTATTATAAAGGATGAAATTACGACACATCTGGATAGTAGTAACAGGATAGGTCAGAGTCAGCATGGATTTATGAAGGGGAAATCATGCTTGACTAATCTTCTGGAATTTTTTGAGGATGTAACTCTGAAGATGGACAAGGGAGATCCAGTAGATGTAGTGTACCTGGACCTTCAGAAAGCTTTTGATAAAGTCCCACATAGGAGGTTAGTGAGCAAAATTAGGGTGCATGGTATTGGGGGCAAAGTACTAACTTGGATTGAAAGTTGGTTGGCTGATGGGAAACAAAGAGTAGTGATAAACGGCTCCATTTCGGAATGGCAGGCAGTGACCAGTGGGGTACCGCAGGGATCAGTACTGGGACCGCAGCTTTTTACAATGTATATTAGTGATATAGAAGATGGTATTAGTAATAACATTAACAAATTTGCTGATGATACTAAGCTGGGTGGCAGGGTGAAATGTGAGGAGGATGCTAGGAGATTACAGGGTGACCTGGGCAGGTTAGGTGAGTGGTCAGATGCATGGCAGATGCAGTTTAATGTGAATAAATGTATGGTTATCCACTTTGGTGGCAAGAACAGGAAGGCAGATTACTACCTAAATGGAATTAATTTAGGTTAAGGGGCAGGACAAAGAGATCTGGGTGTTCTTGTACACCAGTCAATGAAGGTAAGCATGCAGGTACAGTAGGTAGTGAAGAAGGCTAATAGTATGCTGGCCTTCATAACAAGAGGGATTGAGTATAGAACCAAAGAGGTTCTTCTGCAGCTGTACAGGGCCCTGGTGAGTCCACACCTGAAGTATTGTGTGCAGTTCTGGTCTCCAAATTTGAGGAAAGACATTCAGGCTATTGAGGGAGTGCAGCGTATGTTCACGAGGTCAATTCCTGGAATGGTGGGACTACCTTACGCTGAAAGACTGGAGTGACTGAGCTTGTATACCCTTGAGTTTAGAAGACTGAGAGGGGATCTGATTGAGACATATATTATTAAAGGATTGGACACTCTGGAGGTAGGAAACATGTTTCCGCTGATGGGTGAGTGCCGAACCAGAGGACACAGCTTAAAAATACGTGGTAGACCATTTAGGACAGAGATGAGGAGAAACTTCTTCACCCAGAGAGTGTGTGTGGAATGCTCTGCCCCAGAGGGCAATGGAGGCCCAGTCTCTGGATTCATTTAAGAAAGAGTTGGATAGAGCTCTCAAGGATAGTGGAATCAAGGGTTATGGAGATAAGGCAGGAACAGGATACTGATTAAGGATGATCAGCCATGATCATATTGAATGGTGGTGCAGGCTCGTAGGGCAGAATGGCCTACTCCTGCACCTATTGTCTACTGCCTATTGTCTATTGAGTGGAATATGTCTCTTCTTTAGAACACACAGTCAGTGGATGCATTTTGAGAGAAGCAATGTAGAAGGGGAATATATATTTGAATGGCACAGACACAAAGAGCAGGACAGGGGAAATGGGGGACCATGTGTACAAATCATTAAAGGAGAGAGGACAAAAGTGTTTTGTGTGAAACAAATGGGATGCTGAGCTTTATTAACAGGGGGAATGATAACAAACGCATTGGAAAGATGCTGACCCTTGACAAAGCTCTAGTTAGGTCACAGTCAATCATTGCATTCAATTCTGGTCACCAGATTCCTGGTCAGAACGAGGGAGTTAAAATCCCATAGAGGGGCCAGTTCCATACTTTTTGCTTCTCTTTCAAGACTCCGTGGGGACTCAAGGGTTAAACATTCCCCTGCCAAAGGACTTATTTCATCAACTGAAGGCCTGTACTCTTACAAAACAGACAGAACACCTCAGAAGGGGGGAGGCTGACAGTCTCTCAAAATAGAACCTCTTGCAGCCACACATGGGGATTGCCCGTAACCCCAGACAGAGGAAATTGCCCTTTCCAGACAAGACTGAGAATCCTGGGCACAACACTGTTACACTTCTGTGAAGGGCTTATGCTCGAAATGTCGAATTTCCTATTCCTGAGATGTGCCTAACCTGCTGTGCTTTAACCAGCAACACATTTTCAACTGTTACACTTCCTCCCGCTCCCATTGTGTTACCTCCCCTCCATATTAGCATAGGTAAGTGAATCCCCAATTTACTGATGGAAGAACTCTTCTGCCTTAATCTCTTCCCATCAACACATAATCATGAACAATACGATAATCAGTTTCTGTAATCCATCACACATTATCACAGGACATCGCCATTCATCAAGCTTTGTAAGGTCATAATTACCTGCTTTAAACTATGTAATGACAATCGCCCATGTAACTGATATGTCTTTGTCTAATTCCTATTAAATATACTGTCTCTGTGGGTAAGACAGAGATTTATGAAGAACAGTCTCTACAAGTAGACACTCGGCTACTTTAGAGATGCTTTGAAACTCTCGCCAGCTGCCCAATAATAAAGCTACTGCTGTTGTGCAGAAAACTTGCATCGTCTGGGTTTGTGGAATAAAATAGGCACCAACAATGAAGGATACGAGTAATCCTCAGAGTGTGGAGTACAGACTTACTGGAGTGGTTCACTGATGAAGAAAATGCAGTCACTGAATTGATTTGAAGAAATTTGTATTTTCTTTGAAGTGAAGAAGTTGAATATATTTTTGATCGAGCTGAATAGGATTATAACAGACTTAGATATAACAGCCAAAAATATCTGTATTCGATAGGTGATGGCACAAGAATTATGATCAGATGTAAGGTTTTGAGACAGCGGGAGATGAGCAAGTGTTTCTGCTGACTGTATTGGCTGGAAATATGCAGAACATGCTGCCTATTATGGTGGTGCAGGCAGAGGAGAAGATGAGTGATTGATAAAAACAATTATATCAGATCTGAGGGAAATAAACTTGCAGAGTTTGGGGGATGTATGGGGAGTGAGAATATGGGATTCTGCTACAGAGAGCCAGCTTGGATTTGATAGGCCTCTCTCTGTGCTATAATGCATTATATTTGGACTTGCTTAACTTGCTCTGGTCACCGATTAAGTTGTCATTTGGGTAAATCTGATCAGTGTACCCACTCAGACCAATACAGGCTGTCCTTCCACAGCAGGAGATAATGTTTACTGCCTTATACTGGGTTCTTGGGTGGGGGGAGGGGGGATGCTAACGGTGTGTGTAACAGTCTGCTCGCATTTATCTGAAATAGCAAAACACCAGTGCAGCCACACTAGGGACCGACTCTGGAAATGTGGGGAATGCCAGAAGGGAATTCTTTACCCATCCCACCTGGAAACTGGCCAAACCAGTCAGACTGGGGAGAAGCTGTTCACCTGCTCTGTGTGTGTGGGGGGAAGGGATTCACTCAGGCATCCATCCTGCTGAGACACCAGGGAATTTACTCATAACCACAGTTGAAGGATTTTTTTCTCTTGTTCAAACCAAGTAATGAACAATGGTTTTGGCAGTTCATAAAGTTTTGTACATAGAGAACTTAGTTTAGGAAATGTTCACAACATTGTTGAACATGCACAGATTCACACTGGGTAGGGACTTTTATTTCCTTTATTCATTCACAGGATGAGGGTGTCGCTGGCCCGGCAGCATTTCCTGCCCATCCCTAATTGCCCAGAGGGCAGGGAAGAGTCGACCCCATTGCTGTGGGTCTGAGATCACAATGTAGGCCAGACCAGGTAAGGATGGCAGCTTCCTTCCTGAAAGGGCATTAGTGATCCAGATGCGGTTTTTCTGACAATCGATTAATGGTCATCATTAGACTCTTAAATTCCCGAGTTTTTTTAAAATTGAATTCAAATTCCCCCATCTGCTGCAGCAGGCTTTGAACCCAGGTCTCCAGAACTTTGTCTGGGGCTTTGGATTAACTGTCGAGTGACAATACCACTCGGCCAATCCTTCCCCACATCGCTGTCCATCTGCACAGAGTGAACAGTGATTTCCTGGATCATCAGGACTGGTTAATCACACATACGTTTGCTGAATAATTGCAGGAGTTGGATGTTGATTGGCTATTGACATCATCTCTGAACCATGTATTCTGGGGTTTGTTTCTGATGATGATTGGAAGCACCATCAGTCTTGTTATCTTTTGGGGATAAAAACAGTCTAAAATAGCTTTCTGTTAAATGCGTGGCAATCAAGTCTATCTCATAACTCTCAGGCAGATTAGTTTCTTTTGAAGGGCTCTCCATCTCCCCAGCCTCCAACAGTACAACAATCTCATTGAGTCTCTTTGTGACTATGAATGAGACAATCTGATCAGCTGCTTCTTTTCCTATTCCCATGTCAAGTTGGCTCTTAAACTCCCCTTGCTGCAGTTGTGAACCTACATCATTGTACAGTGTTGCTCGTATTTCCTGTCTTGGCCTATCAGTGTTCATGATACTGCATGTAGCTTCTTGTATATAGGGCTTACAGTGCAAGAGTTTAGCTGTTTCCTTCCACCAACAGCAGTAGAATTGTACTCCAACAAAACTGAACGAATCACGGCCCAGCATATTCCCCCAATTTACCTCTTATCATCAAACCAGAGGATCAATCCTTATTCCCCTGGGAGAATTCAGGAGGGCATGTCAGTAACAGCAGCATGGATACCTACAAATGAGGTGTTCACCTGATGAAGTTACCAAAGAGGATTACATATGTGCCAAACAGCATAAGCAGCGAGTGACAGACAGAGCGAAGCAATCTGGTAAACAACAGAACAGATCTAAGATCTGCAGTCCAGCCACATCCTGTTGTGAATGAAGTCAGTGCACAGCTGGAGTTCTGAGGACAGTTCTCTTCAAGATATTAACCAACAAGAATGTCAGACTAGATTAATTATCATAAAACTCAAGTCGGTTTGATATTCATATATTTACAATCAGAGTTCAATTCACCAAATGTAGCTGAAGGTAAAGATAATCTTCAAGTGATTGTAACAGTGAAGACATCTGAATAGTTGTTTATCAAATTAAAGTCTGTTGTGTTGAGATAGTAATAATTTTAAAGAGATTTTAAAATGTAAGGTGACTTGAGTGTAATGGAAGAAGTTGATTGATGGGTAGCTGATACTCTTGTTTTAGTCTGAAGTTAATTTCGGATTAGTTAACAAATTAACACATGGTAGGGAATCCCAGCCCCATGGAGTGCACATCCAGTTCCATGTGGGAAAACCAAGACACTTCTTGTGTGAGCAACAACCACAAGAACACGGAGGAGACACGGGAAATGTCAGGAACACTAGTTTGACTACGGTTAAAGTACTGCACACATTTCTGATCCCCACATTCCAGGGTTGGTGTGATCACACCAGAGAGGGTACAGAGGAGATTGATCAGAATGTTCCTACAATTAGAGAACTTCTGCTCTGAGGAAAGATTGGATAGGCTGGGGAGGATTTCCGAGGAGGATGAGCTGAGATTTAATTGAAGTGATAAAATGCTGAGGAATACAGATCAGTAACAGAGAGGTCAGAAACTGGAAGTTTTAGATTGCAACTAATTCTCAGAAAGAAGGGGGAGGGGAGAATTCATTTCACTCGGAGATGGTGGGGAGCAGGATCTCACTGATGGGGTGGCAGAGGCAGTAACCAGCATCACATTTGAGTAAAAGGACATGGATGTAACTGAAATGCTGGAACATACAGGGCTGTGGACGAAAGTCTGCAGAATGGGATCAATGTGATTTATTTGTCATTTCTCCAGAATATTAAACTTCAGTCCAATTTGAGAATTTATGAGCATCATCAGACTTGAACTCCAAATGTCAGAATAAATTTATCAGAAAGTTGCAGCACAGATATAGGCCACTTGGCCCATCCTGTATGTGTTGGCTGTAATAGAATTATCCAGGCTTTACAGCATTCTGTACTCACCAATGACAGCAACAATTTCAGACTCTGAACTCGGCCCTATGTGTTATAATCTGTTTTTTCATTGACAGCCGCACACCTTGTTTCCTGGTTTCTTTCACAGCCATAACTCCATTCTCCGTGGCCTTGAGGGACTATTTCTGCTGTTTAATCTCTCCTGCCTTTCCCCTGTGTGACAGACTGTCTTTTTGTCCTTGTCTCACCCCCACTTTAGTCACACCTGTTACATTTCTGATGGTTCCCAGGCCTCTGTGACTTCACTGCGCCCCTGGGTCAATGGCATGAATTTTGAATTCTCTTCCTCCAGAGATAATTGGAAATCTTTCTGGTTGCAGTTTCCCCCAGATTTTATTTTTAAAAACAGAGCATTTGTGTAAGAGTCAAATATCCGTGAGCCTTCATCCACAATTCCCAGCATTTGGATGTAATCTGTGACCCTCCCACAGATGTACAGGTTTTCTCTATTGGGCGTGCTAACATGGTCTGTAGTGTGCAGGTTCGGAGGGTTGGGTTAGCTATGGTTAATGTGAGGTTTTGGAGGTAGGGTGGGAGAGCAGGTCATTGCGGGCTCGATGGACCGAATAGCCTCTTTCTGCACCTACGGGATTCTGTGATTCTAACTCGGTGCGATTGCTGTCATGTTTTCCTCATGCCAGGTCATTTAGCTCAGGTACACACGCTGCCTCAGTGTTTCTGTGGGTGCTCACTCACTCCTTTCCTTCAGTTTTACAGCAATTTCACACTGTATGTGAGGGTGAGAATGAATTTGTAAATACAAATACTCCAACTGAAACCCCTCACAGGTCAGGACCTGTTTCTGCTGCTGATGTCGCTCACAGGGAACAGGAAAATAAAGATTCAGTCATACATCTTACAAGAACACAGAGGTTACAATCACCAGGAATGGCTACACAGCTTAAAACTCTTTTCTCAAGAAAAGAGGAGGCTGAGAGACAACCTGGTCCAAGCAGGAAGCTTTGTGCCTGTGTTTTCAGAGAGTCGAGGTTGAAATAATTGGGTTGGAAGCATGTTTCCTTGCCACTGAACATGAGCAGGTTTAGTTCAAACACAGGAGGTTTGTTCAGTCAGTAACAGTGTGTTAGACATGGAGGTGAAGTGAACGGTGAGGGGAAATGTTACCACAAGCTGCAGATGGACAACTTTCATTGGAACAGGAGGAGGCCATTCAGCCCCTCAACCCTGCTCAGCCATTCAATATGATCATGGCTGATTTGTGGCCAAACTTGCAATTTTCAAAACTCTCCAAACTCCTCAATAAACTCCTCTCCAACAGACAAGATCAATATTGAAAAACTAATCATCTGCAAATGCTGGGAAATCAGAAACAAAAACAGAAATTGCTGGAAATATTCAGCAGGTCTGGCAGCATCTGTGGAGAGTGAACCTTTGGGCCCAGTGCCCAGTCAGGTGACCAGCTGCAGCTGACCATTCTGCCTTTTCTGGAACACTCTCTGGAACAGGTTCTGGTGGGAAGGGAATGAGATTGTCAATAACAACTGGGAGAAACAGGGGGACGTGCTTAATCAGAATAAAACACATTTTGGTCTTTCACTTTTAATTCAACTGCAAAAATTATTCATTATCATTTTAGAAATAATAGGTCAGAAATCAACTCTTCATGTCATTGGGCCTGGGAAACCGTTAATTCTGACCTGGTCCAGCCTACATGTGAATCCAGACCCTGAATAATGGGGTTGATACTGAACCATCTCCTGGGCAGTTAGAATGGATGACAAATGCTGCCCCAGCAAGTGATGCTGTGATCCCATGAACAAACAAAACAAATCCAATCACTGTGGTTAGTTATGAACTCGTTCATGTTTCATCAAGCTGGATATCTGAGTGAACTGCTTCCCACACTCAGAGCAGGTGAATGGTCTCTCCCCAGTGTGTATTCACTGGGGTACAGTGAGGCTGGATGGTGTCCTGAACCAGTCCCTCAGTGAGAGCACCTGAATGGTCTCACACTGCTCTCCTGTGACCGGGAGAGATGATATTCACCATCCTGGGGTGGGTACAGATACCTCCAAGAGGGATTTAGTGAGAGTTGATCGGGTTAAACTGTTCACATTCATGAAAGAATCAATAATGAGGAGGCAGCGATGTAAAGGGATTGACAAAAGAAGCACATGTGACATGAGACAAAACGCTTTCATGCAGAGAAAGTTTATGGTCAGGAATGCACTGCCAAAGAGTGTGGTGGAGCCACGTACAATGAAGAGAATAGAATGGAACAGTTACTGGGAGAGAGCGCGAATGGGAAGGTTTCTGGGGGAAAGGTAGAAGAATGGCATTCAGTGAGGGGATCCTTTGAAGAGCTGATGAGCCAATCAGCCTCCTTTTGCGCAGTAACAATTCTGTGAACATTTCACTCTGAGCCCTCTAAGGCCCTCTGGGGAAATATCAGGAAAGACGTTTGAAAAGACGTCAGACTGAATGAGGGTCTCAGTGAACAAAAGCGAGACACAGATACTGAGAGGTTTCAGGATAGACTGAATCAAATGTTACCAATTTGCACGGCCACCAACATTACAGCAACTACAAGTGGGAGTCAACAAGAGAGTGGAATTAGAGCACCAAATAAATCTTAAACATTTATGCAGCGAAAGGGGATGCTGGGTAAAGATCCCACAGTTAGTGCTTATTTCATTCAAGACATATCAGCCAGGGAGCTCATCGTCCTATATCTATCCTATTGGGCTCTTGAAGAATTTTATTCATTCCAAGTGTTTCATATTTCCGTCCTCCAGAGAAGACAGCTTCATGCTCCTCAATCTCTCATGACAGGGCAAAGCTGCTGTTAGAATTCAATTCACTTGGGCATGTTACTGACTGCTTCATGGATTGCAATTGGCAATTGAAACTGTAAGGTTACTGTATAAACTATCTTCAATTGTATTGCCAGATTGCCAGACACATGAGGGGCTTTAAGAAAAAGAACTTAACTTACAGGCAATGAGTGTCAGAGCACCTACTGTTGTGGGGGCATCCTGTTTAGATACAATCTATTGATAATTGTTAGAATTGACTTATACCGACTCCATAGAAGTGGTCAGAGCATTATAACGGTCATCAAAGCTGGTAACACATTTCCCATGGGTTAAAAGTCATAAATGATACCGTAGGAACAAGTTTGGCTCGTAAAGTCCAGTTATTCAAAATCATCCGAGTTTACTTTCAGAAACAAGTGAGAGAAAGCCACATTATTGCATTAGTCCAAATTTAGAATTTCAGGAGAACTGAAGGGAGAGCTGGAGTTGGGAGCTGTAGTAATGAAGGAGATAAACTTGTTTTACAGAGAGAGAGTTCACAGATGGGAAACTCAGCTTTAACATCAGATTTAACACACCCAATTCCACAGGTCCTGAACATTATACGTAATATGGAAGGGGAAAGCAGCATTCCCAGCCCAGAGAAACCATTCGTGTTGTGCATGTGGTCGAGGATTTAACTGGTCATGTGATCTGGGAAGACACCTATGTGACAGGACCAGGGTAAGGTTGTGTAAATGTGGGGACTGTGGGAAGGAATTCACTTATCCCTCTCAACGGGACACTCACCGACACAGTCACACTGGGAAGTGGCTGGTCACCTGCCCCATGTATGGGAAGGGATTTACTCGATCTTGCAATCTGCTGAGGCACCAGAGAGGACACAGAGGATTTAGACCCTTCACCTGCTCAGTGTGTGAGAAAGGATTCATTCAAATCTCTCTCCTGCAGAGACATCAGTGCATTCCCACAGGGGAGAGGCCATTCACCTGCTCCATGTGCGGGAAAGGATTCACTCAGTCTTCTGATCTGCTGAGACCCCAGCGAGCCCACTCTGGGGAAAGGCCATTCAGATGCTCACTGTGTGAGAAGGGTTTCAGTGATACATCCCTCCTGCTGATACACCAGAGGGTTCACACTGGGTAGGAGTTGTTTACCCCTCAGTGTGACAAGGGATTTGCTGCATCTTCAGAGAGCCCAGTGAGTGCACACAGGGAAGTGGTCATCCCCCTGCTCCGTGTGGGGTAGAGTTCACACATCACTGCAGGACTCTGATTCTGCAGTTATTGTCCATCAGTGTCAGGACTGCACCTTGTACATGATGACACTGTTGGAGTATTAATGTTGTGGTTGTTGTTAACCACATTAACTGGGCTGGAGTTGACAGAATTTATATTGCCACTTTCTGAACCTCAGGATGTCTCTCTGGGCAGTGAGTCTCCACAAACAGCAATGTGACAATAAGCAGGGATCATCTGTTTTGATTTAAATTGCTCTATAGCAGTGCTGCTTCACAGCACCAGGTACAAGGTTGGAGTCCAGCCTTGGTCAACGGCCTGTGAGGAGTTCCCACATTCTCCCCATGACAGTGTGGGTCCCCTCCAGGTCCTCTGGTTCCCACAGCCCAAAGATGTGCGGGTTAGTTGGATCAGTCATGCTAAATTGTCCAGTGTCCATGAATATGCAGACTAGGTGGATCAGCCATGGGAAATGCTGTGTTACAGGGATGGTGTGCTCAGGGTGGGATGTTCTTCGGGTGGTCGGTGGGATTTGATGAGCCAATGCTCTCCTTCCACGTTGTCGGGATTCTATTCTATGATTGAGGATAAAGGTTGCACAGCAGGGTGCCCTTGGAGAAGGAGCATGTGGTGTGTATCAATGCTCTCGATGCCTTTAGATAGAGGTGGGCACTGCAGGGGATACAGTACTTTATCTCTGTCGCTGCCCCCTCCCCCCAACTCTACCTTGATTTACTCCCTTCTCACTTTGTCACTTGTAATGGTTTGCTTTGCCCGTAAGGGGCTTTGTTTGTAAATATTCAATTGGTTACACGGGTGGTTTCCTGCTGGTGATTATGGATTAACAAAAAACCAAAATGGTGAAATGATGATTTTGATGGTGGTAAGGTTGCTCAGCTGTGTGTGATAACACTTCTGGGTCGGAGAAATCGGGGGGAAAAGAACGCTTCACAGCTCACAGAACGAGAACTGAAAAGCAGTTAAATCAAACCAAAGGTTCAGACAGGGAAGGAATATTTCCCTGGAATTTGAGTAACTGGAAAGTGATGGTGTCCAGGAATAGACAGGATTTTATTTTACAGGGCATTTGAAATTTTAAAAACTGTTATATTCAGATCATTTTGATTCTCTTACTTTTATTTATTCTGGAATAAACTTTAACACAAGGTTTGCAAATTTGTTTTTTTTTAATGTAAAAGACAAATATTAAATAAAATCCCTCAAACCTTCCCTCACTGAAAACTGATGTGGAAGTGCAATCTCCTGGAGAATCCCTGCCCTTCCCACTTCTTCCTACCCGGGCTCCATGACTAGATACATACCTGGGAGATAGCAGGAGGCGGAGACCATTCAGTCTTTCAATCCTGCTCCACCAATCAATGGGAAACAGCTGACCATCCAGCTCAGTCTCCTGTTCCTGCTGGGTTCCAATCCCCTTAGAGATAGTTCTTCGAGGTAAATTCATCAAAGTCCTCCTTTGGCTTCACTGCCTTTTGTTCCAGTGACGTTGCTGTGTTACTGTGTGGGTGGAGACAGGGGTAATGTGATGGTTCTGCCTCCTGGAGGGTACACTCAGCATCCCTCATCATCCTGCAGGAACATCAACTGGATTTCAGCAACTAGAGATGGAAACCATTTCCAGGATATGGGCATCACTGGCTCAGCCAGCATTTATTCCCCATCTCTCGTTACCCTTGAGAAGATGGTAGTGAGCTGCTGTCTTGAACAATTCGCAGTCCATTTGGCGCAGATAGACCAATAATGCTGGGAGGGAGAGTGTTGCAGGATTTTGGCCGATTAACTCTCAGTCTTTGGTTTGTCAAATGCTGGTTAAATTAATCATGATCTGCACATGATTTTGAGATTTCAGTCTGTGAATCTTCACCATCCAGCACCCTGTATAAAGGAATATGTACAGGTTAGAAATTCAGAACAGAGAATTCTAGTTTCTCTGGAATATCTTTTTTCCCTTTCTTCCCCCAAAGCTGTAACCCTCCAGCCCACATACTCTCTCCCACCATTCAGACTCTGCTACTCCCTAATGTACACCCTCCCCATTCTCATGGAGTTACTGATAAACACATCCATAGCACCACTTCCCATCCTGGTTAGACTCTGTACCCTTTCTGGGTTCACTTCCTTTCCCTTCAGTTGCTGCAAGGCAATAATGTAACCGCAGAATGAAACAAAAAGAAACAGAAAGGGAGGTGACAGATCCTGGACAGAAGAGGAACCTTCAGTCTGGGAGAATGGGTCAGAGCCTTCGTTGTTTCCCATTGGTCGATTCCCAGCATTATGACGCATTGGGGTTGGAACTTGGTCCCACGTGGGTGTGATGGAACCTTAACTCTCCTCTTCTACCCAATCACAGTGTGAAATACTTTCTGCTAGTTACCCCAAAGCACATGGTCCAAAACCCGCCCACATTCTGTACATGTACAGTGCCGGGTTTCCCCACACACGCGTGGTCCCTGCCTCTGGGATTGTGGGAGTTGTAGTCCCCAGGAAGCCACTGGAGCCCTGTCTCTGGAACATGAATGAAAAGTGTGGGGTGGAGAGTGTGGGTATTGGATTCAGACACACAGGACATGTGAGCTGTCACTGGGTTTTGCTGAGACATTCACTTAGACAACCCAATTTCTGATGTAAGGAATATAGAATCAGCCAATTGCAGGTGGGAGGTTAATAAGGAGGAGCAGATTTTAAGCAGAGGTAGCTGAGTAGTTAGCACTGCTGCCTCACAGCATCAGGGACCCAGGTTTGATTCCAGCCTTAGGTGACTGTGTGGAGTACACACGTTCTCCCCGCGTCTGCGTGGATTTTCTCTGGGTGTTCCAGTTTCCTCCCACAGTCCAAAGACATGCAGGTTAGGTGGATTGGCCATGCAAAATTGTCCAGTTTCCATGCGTGTGCTGGTTAGGCCATTAGCCATGGGAAATGCAGAGTTACAAGGAGTGGACGTGTCTGAATGGGATGCTCATCATAAGGTTGGTGTGGACTCTATGGTCAAATACCCTCCCTCTGCACTGTCAGGATTCTATTCTATTCTCATGAAGAAGAATGTATCTATCTCAATGTGTTGTGAATCTGTGGAATTCCCTATTCAAAATGCGGTGGATGCCAGGACAATGAGCAAACTTAATGAAGAGATACAGATTTTTAATTTGCAACTAGTTGAAGGGTGAGAGAGAGCAGGCGGGAAAATCCAGCTGAGACCGAGGTTTTACCATATTAAATAATCGTCATATTAAATGGGGGAGCTGGTTCGAAGGGCTGCATTGCCTCTCCTGTGCCCAGTGCTTATCTTCTTACGGTAATAACTGGAAAGCCGAATCCAAAACTCACCACCTTCACCCAAGGAGATTTTTGTAAAATGCAGGATAGTCAAGTGGATTAGCAATTCAAACGTAGATAATGAGGAAACTTCTAGGAGATAATGATTTTACAATTTTAAACCAGGGGAGACGGTAATTTATACTTTTAGACTGTGTAGTACATTCACAGCATCCAGAATAATTTGTTGAGAATATCTATCCTACACTTTCTTACAAAGCCAAGGTCTCTGATACTGAAAACCAAAAGACCCAGAAAACATCACCTCACCCCATTCTGTGACAATAGACTTGTGATAAATCTGGATGAATTTAGAACACAGATGGAAAGCGGGAAGATTAAATCCAATCCCAGGATCCTGTGTTTAAACAAAGGAGTCTACAATAGGATGAGGGAGAAGTTGGCTAATGTAGACTGGAAGCAAAGACTTTCCGATGGAGGAATATCAAAGCAATTTTTCAAAGTGTTCAGAAAAAGTATATATCAGTCAGAAAGAAGAAATGTAGAAAAATCTGCCATGGTGTCTAAGGAAATAAAAGGTTTACAAATTGGCAAAGACCAGCGAGAAATTAGGAGATTAGAAAAACATAAAAGATCAACGGAAGGATGGATGGGATTGGGGGGAAAAAGTGATGAGTAGCTATCCATAGGGCCGGAATAGCAGGTTACACTGCTAGCGGGGAAATTATTGTATGGGGAACATATGGCCTCTAATTGTTGAAGCACTTTACTGTTACCATAGAGATAATCCTGATAAAGCTAAAAATCACAGCGCACTCCGAAAGCTTGAACTTCCAAATAAGCCTGTTGGATTACAACGTAATGATGTGTGGTTTTCAGGCTGGAGGTCTGTGACCAGTGCAGTGCCACAAGGATCGGTGCTGGATTCACTACTTTTCCTCATTGATATCAATGATTTGGACGTGAACATAAGTTAGTAAGTTTGTACATGACACCAAAATTGGAGGTGTAGTGGACAGTGAAAAAGATTACCTCAGAGTACAACTGGATCTTGATCAGATGGGTGAATGGGCTGAGGTGTGGCAGATGGAGTTCATTGAAAGTAGAGTCGCAGTTCGATAGGTTAGTGAAGAAGGCAGTTATTCTGCTTTCCTTTACTTGATGGTATTCCAAAATTGGCTGAGCCAATAAACTGAACAACCAAAACATGATCTCCCAACTGCTATACTCAGTGCACTACTCAATAACAGCTAGCATACCAAACACCACCTTCACTGACCTGTCTACCTTCAACCATACTTTCAAGGAACTATCAATCCACACTCGAAGGTCTACTTGTCTGTCAACACTTCCCAGGAACTTGCCATTATGAAGTTGAGTCCTATCCTGGTAACATCTTTCCGAAATCATGAAGAATACAATTGAATGCAGTATTCTAAGGTTGGCCTCACCAATGCCCTGTACAGCTACAACATGACCTCCTAACTCCTATACTCAGTGACAGAATCCCTATAGCATTGAAAGAGGCCATTCAGCCCATGAGATCTTACCAACCTTTGAACAGCTTCCATGTAACCATGCACTTCCCACAGCTAACCCGCCTAATGCACACATCTTTGGATTGTGAGAGGAAACCAGAGCACCCAGAGGAAGCCCACGCAGACACACACAGGGCGAGTGTGCAAACACCACACAGAGACTGGAATCGAACCAGAGTCCCTTTACTGAACAGTGCACTGACCAATAAAGGTCAGTGTCCCAAATACCACGTTCAACATCTGATCTCCCCAAAACTATGCAGTTGTTCTGAGCCCTTCAGAGGGATTGCAGGGGACGGGGAGAAAACAGGAACAGAGTTGAGGTATAGATCTATAAAATAACTCTCCATCCTGCCTCTCCCACTCTGTTGCCCCCTGTCTGCTCCCCCCCACCATGTTCCCCATAGCCCCCCTCGCTGTCTGCCTCCTCAGACCACCTGCCCCCCTCTGTCCCCCGCCCCCTCTTTCTGCCCCGTCCAGCCTCTCTGTCCATCTCCTCACTCTACTCCCATGTCCCCCCTCACCCCCCGTTCCCCCAACCTCCTTGTCCCCTAGTTCTGAACTCCCCACCACAGGAAAAGACCTTGTCTATTTCCCCTATCCATGCCCCTCCTGATTTTATAAATCTCTATAAGGTCACCCATCAGCCTCTGATGCTCCAGGGAAAACAGCCTATTCAGCCTCTTCCCGGAGCTCAAATCCTCCAACCCTGGTAACATCCTCACAATTATTTTCTGACCCCTTTCCATTTGGAGAATATGGTTTTGTTAGGAGACCAGAGTTGCATGGAACATTCCAAAAGTTGCCTAACCAATGTCCTGTGCAGCTGCAATATGACCTCCCGATCCCTACACTCAACTCTCTGACCAATAAAGGAAAGCATACCAAAACCAAAACAACTGCAGATGCTGTAAACCATTTAAAAAAAGAAGTTTCTGGAAAAGCTTGGCATATATGTAGCATCTGTGAAGAGAAATTTGAGTTAACGTTTCTGAGAAAGGGTGACCGGACCCGAAACATCAGCTGATTTTTCTTGACAGATGCTGCATGGCCTGCTGAGCATTTCCAACAACATCTGGGCAAGTTTAAAGGGAGTTGTGTCAGGCAGGTTTCTTGTGCAGAAGGTGGTAAGTGATTACAACATACTCTCCTGGGAGAAGGTGAAAGCAGAAACAATCACAACGTTCAAGAGGCATTTGGGCAGACACATAAGCAGGCAAGGGTTGGCAGGGATATGGAGCATATACAGGCAGATGGAATTCGTTTGGAATAGCATTATGATCTGCACAGACATAGTGGGCCAATTACTCGGGTGCTGTACTGTTGTTTCCCGTGGCTAGAATTTTTTTTGGAAGAAGTAACAAAGAGGATTGATGAGGGCAGAGCGGACATGATCGACATGGACTTCAGTAAGGCGTTCGGCAAGATTCCCATGGGAGACTGGTCAGCAAGGTCATAGAATACAGGGAGAACTAGCCATTTGGATACAGAACTGACTCAAAGGTAGAAAGCAGAGGGTGGTGGTGGAGGGTTGCTTTTCAGACTGCAGGACTGTGACCAGTGGAGTGTCACAAGGATCAGTGCTGGGTCCACTCCTTCTCGTCATTTATATAAGAGATTGGGATGTGAACATAGGAGGTGTTAGTAATTTTGTACATGACACCAAAATTGGAGGCGTAGTGGACAGTGAAAAAGATGACCTCAGAATACAATGGGACATTAATCTGATAGGCAAATAGGCTGAGGAGTGGCAGATGGAGTTTAGTTTAGAAAAATGTGTGGTGATGCATTTTGGAAATGCAAATCTTAGCAGGTCTTATACATTTCATGGTCAGGTCCTTGGGAGCATTGCTGAACAAAGAGACCTTGGAGTGCAGGTTCATAGCTCCTTGAAAGTGGAGTCACAGTTAGATAGGATAGTGAAGAGGCCATTTAGTAAGCTTTCCTTTAATGGTCAGAGCATTGAGTATAGGAGTTGGGAGGTCATGTTGAGGCTGCAAAGGACGTTAGTTAGACCACTTTTGGAATATTGCGTGCAATTCTGGTCTCCTTCCTATCCATACAATATTGTGAAACTTGAAAGGGTTCAGAAAACGATTACACGAATATTACCAGGATTGGAGTATTTGAGAAATAGGGAGAGGTTGAATAGGCTGTTTTCCCTGGAGCGTCAGAGGTTGAGGGGTGACCTTTTAGGAGGTTTATAAAATCAGGAGGGGCAGGGATAGGGTTAATAGACAAGGTCCTTTCCCTGCAATATTGGGGTGGGGGAGAAAGAGTTGGGGGGGGAGGGGGAAACACAGTTATTTGACAGATCTACAACTCAACCGTGTTTTCTCCCCATCCCCTCAATCCCTCTGAAGGGCTCAGAACAATTGCATAGTTTCTGGGAAGTGGAGTTTCAGGGAGATCAGGTGCTGAAGGTTGCATTTGGGACGCTGACCTGTATTGGTCAGTGCACTGATCAACAAGAGGACCCAGATTCGATTCCACTCTCTGTGTGGTGATTGCACATTCTTCCTGTGTGTGTTTGCGTGGGCTTCCATTCTGTGCCTGTTTTCATTCCAGACACTACTATTATAGGACAAGTCAAACAGAGAACAGCCAGGGAATTCCTAGAGGCATAGCACTCATTCACAGATTCAACCAATAAGCACATCGATCTGGACCCAGTATACTGGCCACTGCAATGGACAGCTGGAACTGACAACTGGAAGCGACAGATTCAAACCACTACAAATGTCGAAGGAAAGATCACAGAAGCGCTTCACAGGAGGCTCCCAAGCACTGAGGATGTCACCTCGACAGGGGACAAAACGTCTGCAACACAAATTCCCAGCTCGGGGAACAGAACCACAACAACGAGCACCCGAGCTACAAATCTTCTCACAAACTTTGAATTCCAGACATCTCTATGACTCTGTTTTGCTAAACTTGAAGGGTTTTGGAAAATATCTACAAGGTTATTGTTAGGGCTGTGGAGTTAAAGGGTGAGGATGAATAGGCTGGGGCTTTTCCCCTGGAGCGTCAGAGACTGAGGGATTACCTTATAGAGGAGCACAGATAGGGTGAATAGTCAAGGACTTTGTTTCCACCCAGTGTCGGGGAGTTCAAAACTAGAGGGCATTGGGTTTAAGGTGATAGGGGAAAGAGTGAAAAGGGACCTGAGGGACAAACGTTTCCCACGCAGGTTGCTGTGTGTATGGAATGAGCTGCCAGAGCAGTAATGAATGCATGGAGGGTTACAACATTTAAAAGGCGTCTGGAGGGATACATGAATAGAAAGTGTTTAGAGTGGTATAGGCCAACTCTCCCAAATGGGACTGGATCACTTTCGGATATCTGATAGACATGGACGAGTTGGACTGAAGGGTCTGTTTCATGCTGTATAACTCTCTGACTCAAAGTGCTTCAGCAAAATGGTGGAAATCTACAATAAAAACAAAACGTGCTGGAGATCCTCAGCAGGTCGGGCAGCATCTGAAATGGTGACAGATGCAGGAAACATTGCAGCCTTGAATAAGTGTTTAGATGGTAACACCAGGCATGTGTGCTTGATGACCAATATGGAGATTTGGGGGCATTGTGTTCAACAGTTTTATACCAGAGACTCTGACCCCATTTTATTCTGTATTTCTCTGTAATTCCCTCTTTTCGGAAGCAGGCAGGATTGGGAAGCAATGGATAATGTAAATGATGTGTGAACTTCCTAGTGAGAGGATTCGAGTACAGGAGCAGGGATCCCTTTCTGGAAGGGCCTTGGTGAGACCACACCTGGAGTACTGTGTGTACCTTTGTTCCCCTTTCCCAAGGAAGGCTCTCCTGGTTATTGAGAGAGAGTAAAGGAGGGTCACCAGACTGAGTCCTGGGACGTGGAGATAGTTAAGGACTGGAGCAACTGGAAATCAGAGTTTATACAATATGGATCTGGGGAAGTGCAGCAGGTCAGGCAGCATCAGACGAGCAGGAAAGGTAACGTTTTCGATCAGGACCCTTTGTCAGTTCTCATGAATAGTCCTGACCTGAAACGTCAACTTTCCAGCCCCAGCGTATTCAAGCTGGTCATCAAGCACCTATTTATTCTAGTCCCACGTTCTGGCACTCAGCGTGTAACCGATATTGTAGTGCCTGGTGTGATCATCTAAACACTTCTTCAAGGCTGCAATGTTTCCTGCATCTGTCACCATTTCAGATGCTGCCCGACCTGCTGAGGATCTCCAGCACTTTTTGTTTTTATTGCTGATTTCCACCATTTTGCTGAAGCACTTAGAGACAGAGAGCGGTACAGCTCCAGATTTTGTTGACTCTGATTCCTGGGATGGCAGGACTGATGGATGAAGAGGGACTCAATCCTCATTTAATCCTCCTTTCCTTTGGCTTTCTGAGCCGCTGACTACATCACTGATATTCTCCCTCCCATTCCCTGACCTGAATCTGACCCATCGAAGCCTACACTTTAGTTCCCATCCCCCTGCCAGGTTAGTTAAAACCTCACCAATGAAACTGGCAAAAGCCCCAATGAGGAGATTTCTCCCAGCTCTGCCCAGGGGTAACCAGTCAGGCTGGTATAGGTCCCACCTAACCCAGAAACAGTCCCAGTGCCTGAAGAATCTAAACCCTTCTCTGGTACACCATTTGCCCAGCCACACATCCAGCTGATCCATCCTCTTATTCCTGCTTTCACGAGCACATGGCACTTTCCTTCCATTCTGTGCAGCACAGCTCTCTGTGGTGTCATGACCCTGGTTGTTGCTGATTGTGTCCGTTGCTCTCTATGTGGTCTCCTCTACACTGGGGAGTGAGGATGCCAACTTGTGGAATATTTCAGGGAACATTTCTGGGACACATGCACCAACCAAATCCACCGCCCTGTGGCCGACCACATCAGCTACCCCCCCTCCGCCACCACGCTGCCAAGGGCATGCAAGTCTCAGATGTCCTCCACCCCCACATTTGAGCCACCCGAGGCCTGGAGGAACAACACCTCATCTTCCACCTTGGGACCTATCAACCACATGGCATCAATGTTTCCTCATCTCCCCTCACCCACCTTATCCCAGATTCAAGCCTCCAACTCTGGACTGGCCTCTTGAATTGCCCCACCTGTCCATCTTCCTTTCCAATTATCCACTATATCCCCTCACCACTACCCCTCCATCTACATCTACCTGTTGCCTTTCTAACTCCCTTCCCCCAACCGCGCACACCCCTCCCTATTTATCTCTCAGCCCTCTTCCCCCACCACCCATATTTCTGATGAAGTGCTTATATGCCCAATACGTCGATTCTCCTGTTCTTTGGATGCTGCCTGACCTGCTGTGCTTTTCCAGCGCCACAATTTAAAGCAAGCTTGAAAAACAACACCTCATCTCCCACTCGGGGACCCTGCAATCCTCTGGCTTCAACATCGAATTCAATAATTTTATGTCCTGAACGCTCCCACGTCCTAGTTTCTTTGCTCCCTACCCCACATACCAGGCCTTGTTATTATGTAGGAGAAAGTGAGGACTGCAGATGTTGGAGATCAGAGCTGAAAATGTGTTGCTGGAAAAACGCAGCAGGTCAGGCAGCATCCAAGGAGCAGGATAATCGTCATTTCAGGCATGAGCCCTTCTTCAGGAACGAGGAAGATGTGCCAAGCAGGCTAAGATAAAAGGTAGGGAGGAGGGACTTGGGAGAGGGGCATTGGAAATGCGATAGGTGGAAGGAGGTCAAGGTGAGGGTGATAGGCCGGAGTGGGGGTGGGGGCGGAGAGGTCAGGAAGAAGATTGCAGGTTAGGAAGGTGGTGCTGAGTTCGAGGGTTGGGACTGAGACAAGGTGGGGGGAGGGGAAATGAGGAAACTGGAGAAATCTGAGTTCATCCCTTGTGGTTGGAGGGTTCCTAGGCGGAAGATGAGGTGCTCTTCCTCCAGCCGTCGTGTTGTTATTGTCTGGCGATGGAGGAGTCCAAGGACCTCCATGTCCTTGGTGGAGTGGGAGGGGGAGTTGAAATGTTGAGCCATGGGGTGGTTGAGTTGGTTGGTCCGGGTGTCCCAGAGGTATTATTACGTAGCCTGCCATTACACAGTACCTATGGTGAGCCACTAACAGTCGCCATAAACAGCTATTCACCCTCCCCCAGCCAGATTGTTATCCACTCCTTTGTCCAACTGCTCCTAACTCTCTCTTTGGATTCTATCCCCACCTATCATTTACTCTCTAACCCCTACCTTCTACATATAAACCGACATTTTTTTTCTCAGTAACATCAGTACCTGAGTTAAAAATCACACAACACCAGGTTATATTAACAAGTTTAATTGGAAGCACACTAGCGTTCAGAGCGACGCTCCTTCATCAGGTGATTGACAATCATCTGATGAAGGAGCATCGCTCCGAAAGCTAGTGTGCTTCTAATTAAACCTGTTGGACTATAACTTGGTGTTGTGTGATTTTTAACTTTGTACACCCCAGTCCAACACCGGCATCTCCAAATCATCAGTAACTAAGGTAGGGTCACCAAATCCAAAATGTGAACTGATTTCTCTTCACAGATGCTGTCAGATTTGCTGAGTTTTTCCAGTACCTTCTGGTTGTTGTGTGTGAGTTACAGCATCTGCAGTTCTTTTGGTTTTAATTTACCCGGAATACCTATTCCCGATCTAGCAGACTGAAACAGTGTTTATCAACCCTCCCAATCCACACTAACTCCACCTCTCTCCCAGTCTCTGCTGTCTCTCCCTGTCCCTTCACACTCACTGAGTCCCCTCCCACTCCCCCCCCCACCCTTTCACAGTGCCAGTGATCCGGGTTCAATTCCTGCCTCAGGCAATTGTCTGTGTGGAGTTTGCACATTCTCCCTCTGTCTGGGTGGGTTTCCTCCGGGTGCTCCAGTTTCCTCCCACAGTTCAAAAATATGCAGGTTAGGTGAATTGGCCATTTAAATTGCCCATAGTGTTAGGTGAAGGGGTAAATGTAGGGGGGTGGGTTGCTCTTCAGAGTGTCGGTGTGGACTTGTTGGGCTGAAGGGCCTGTTTCCACACTGTAAATAATCTAATCTAATCTTTTCTTTCGGGTGGGGGAATTCCAGAACTAGACGGCACAGGCTTAGGGTGAGAGGGGAAAGATATGAGAGAGACCTGAGGGGCAACATTTTCATGCAGAGGGTGCTGCGTGTATGGAATGAGCTATCAGAAAATGTGGTGGAGACTGGTACAATTGCAACATTGAAAATCCATCTGGATGGGTATGTCAATAGGGAGGTTTGGATGGATATGGGTGGGGTGCTGGCAGGTTGGACTAGATTGGGCTGGGATAAGTGGTTGGCATGGACGGAATGGACTGAAGGGTCTGTTTCCATGTTATGCATCTCTATGACTCTATGACCTTCTAAACAATTCTGTATCCTAATAGCTAGTTCTCCCTGTATTCTACAGTGTTGAACTTACTAACCAGTCTGTTATGTAGAAGTTTGTCTGACTGAAGTTCAAGTTCGTGACTTCCATGCACAAAGCCATGCTACCTCTCCCTAATCAGTGGGAAGTGGCCTTTCCTTCCCACCTTTCTCAAATAATGGAGCCCATCTTCCAGCACCTCACCTGTGACTATCAATATCACAAATATCTCAGCGAAGGGTCCATCAAACACTTCCCTAGGTTCCCACAAAGTTCTGGGTTACACCTGAGCATGTCCCAGTGATATATCCACCTTTATGCATTTTAAGACATCCAGTACTCCATCCGCTCTAATATGGACACTTGTCAAGTTATCACTATTTATTTCTCCAAACATAAAAGCTGCCACATCCCCTTTCAGTAAAAGAATCTCATGTAGAATCTCTCCCACCTCCTGCGGTTCCACAGACAGCCTTGATGATTTTTGCAGGTACCTATTCTCTGCCTGGTTACTCGTTTGTCCTTAGTGTATTTGTAGAATTGCTTTGGATTCCCCTCAAATTTATTTCCTAAACCTATCTCATGTCCCTTTTTGCCCTCCTGGTTTACCTCCAGTATACTCCTACTGCCCTTATACCCCTCTAGGGAGTCACACAAACCCAGCTGTCTGTACCTGTCATATGTCTCCTTTATTTTCTTGACCAGGCCCTCAATTTCTCTCGACAGGCAGCGTTCTCTACACCTCCCAGCCTTGGTCTTAACAGGAACATACTGTCTATGTACTCTCATTGTCACAGGCCTATGGAGGCAATGGCAGATGAGGACAGAGAAGCAATCATTCTCAGTAAAGACCTAATATTGTGAAAGGTAACAGCCTAAAGGTAGATGGGTCTCCTGGCCCTGATGGAATGCATCCCAGGGACTAAAAGAGATGGCGGGGTTCGGGGGGGAACACAACAAGCGCACTGAACAAGGGGGAACAAGTGGATGTGGTGTATCTGGTACACAAGTTGCCGCACAAAAGGCTGCTGTATCAGGTAAAGGCTGCACAGCATTATGGGTAATGCATTGGCATGGATGGAGGATTGGTTAATGAACAAAAATAAAGAATGGGGATAAATGAGTGTTTGGTTTAGTGTTGGCACTACAACTGTTTACCATTTACACAAATGTTTTGGAGTTGAGGACCAAGTGTACGATGTCAGAGTTCACATTTGACATTAAGATGAGGTAGACCAATGTGTGCAGAGACCACTATCAGTCTGCACAGGGATACAGAAAGGTTAAGTGAGTGGGCAAGGGTCTGGCAGATGGGGTATAATGTTGGGGAATGTGAGGCCATTCATTTTGGTCAGACTAACAGCAAACTGGATGATTAAAATATTGAAAACTTGCAGCATGCTGCTGTGCAGAGGGAGCTGGGTGTCCCTGTGCATGAATCACAGGAAGTTGGTTTGCAGGTGCAGTAGGTAATTAAGGCAGTGAAGGGAATATTGTCCTTCATTGCTAGAGGGATGGTTATGCTGCAGTTGTACAGGGTGCTGGGGAGGCCACACCGGGAGTACTGTGTACAGGTTTGGTCTCCTTACTTCAGGAAGGATGTACTGACACAAGAGGGGGTGCAGAGGAGGGTCACTAGTTTGACTCAGGAGTTGAGAGGGTTGGTGTATGTGGAGAGATTGAGTAGACTGGGACTATACTCTTTGGAATTTAGAAGAATGGGAGGTTGGATAGGAAAAATAAAATTATGAAAAGAATAGATAAGATAGAAGCAGGGAGGTTATTTCCACTGGGGGTGGGTGAAACTCGAGGGCATAGCGTCAAAATAAGGGGGAGCAGATTTAGGACTGAATTCAGGAGGAACTTCTTCAGCTAAAGGGTTGTGAGTCCGTGGAATTCCCTGCTGAGTGAAGTAGTTGAGCTTTCATCTTGAATGTCTTTAAGGCAAAAGGTAGATTTGTGAACAGGAAAGGAATTAAGGGTGATGGTGAGACAGCAGGAAGGTGGAGCTGAGGCCATGAAAAGATCAGCCCTGACCTTTTTGAATGGCAGAGCAGGCTTGAGGGGCCAGATGGCCTACTCCTGCTCCTCTTCCTTATGTTCTTATGTTCCCATTTTCCAGCCGTCCCTTTACCTGGGAATAGCCTCCTGCAAACAAATTTTGAAAGGTCTTGCCTCATGCCATTACAATTGGCCTTTGTCCAAATTAGAACATTAACTTTTACATCTGGTCTATTCTTTTCTAAAGCCAGTTTAAAACTAGTAGAATTATCAGATAATCCAATCGGCCCATCACATCCACACTGACCCCTCAGAGCCTCCTACCCTACCCCGAAAACATTGCATATCCCATGGCCAATCCACCCAACCTATACATCCCTGAACACTATGGGCAATTCAGCCTGGATAATCCACCCAACCTGCACATCCCTGAACACAATGGGCAATTCAGCCTGGATAATCCACCTAACCTGCACATCCCTGAACACTATGGGCAATTCAGCCTGGATAATCCACCCAACCTGCACATCCCTGAACACTGTGGGCAATTCAGCCTGGATAATCCACCCAACCTGCACATTCCTGAACACTATGGGCAATTCAGCCTGGATAATCCACCCAACCTGCACATTCCTGAACACTGTGGGCAATTCAGCCTGGATAATCCACCCAACCTGTATATCCCTGAACACTATGGACAATTCAGCCTGGATAATCCACCCAACCTGCACATTCCTGAACACTATGGACAATTCAGCTTGGATAATCCACCTAACCTGCACATCTTTGGAAACCAGAGCACCTGGACGAAACCCACGCAGACAACCCCAATAAGGTGATCATCCCTCTCTTATCTCCGTTCCATCCAAATAATTTCACTGGGCGTACTCCCAGGAATATCCTCCTGGAAGCACAACCATAATGCTATCCCTAATCAAAAACTCCACTCCTCCTCCTCCTCTCTTGTCCCCCATTCTATCCTTCATATACCATCTATACCATGGAACACTAAGCTGCCAGTCCTATCCATCCCTGAGCCACCTTTCTGTAATACCCATGATATCCCAGTCCCATGTTCAAAACCATACCCTGAGCTCATCTGCCTTCCCTGTCAGGCCTCTTCCATTGACGTCAATGCAGTGTCACTGCTCAGTCCCACCTTATTCTGTGCCTTGCACTTGACTGCTTGACTTCTGAACTGTACCAGCCTCAGATTTACCTCTTTTCTCACTATCTATTTGGGTTTACCCCTGACTCCCTCACTGGTTTAATGCTTCCCAAGTATCACTAGCAAGTCTCCCTGCCTAGATATTAGACACCTTCCAATTCAGGGACAGTCCATCCTTATGCAGTTCAACTCTACCCCAGAGGAGATTACAATGATCCAAAAATGTGAATCCTTCTCCCCTGCACCGGCTCGTTAGCCACTCACCCAGCACCACCTCCTCTGTAATATGGACATTTTTCAAGATGTCACCATCTATTTCCCCACAATCCCTATCACCCATGTCCTTCTCCACAGTAAACACGATTGCAAAATACTCGTTTAGTATCTCCCCCGTTGTCTGCAGTTCCACAGATAGGCTGCCTTGCTGATCTTTGATTTACTGCATTCTCTCTCTGGATGGTCTTTTGTTCTGAACATAATTATAAAAGCCCTTTGGCTTATCCTTAACCCTACTTGCCAAAGATATCTCCCTTTTTGCCCTCCTGATTTCCCTCTTATGTATACTCCTACGATCTTTATATTCAAAGACTTTATTGGATTTTTGGATTGGAATAATTTCAAAATATTACATCTTGATAAAACAAACGAGGGCAGGACTTACACTAATTAAAAGTAGGGCCTAGTGTAGTGATATGGAACAAAGAGACCGAGGGGTTCAGTCTTTTGAAGTCTGTGTCACGTGTAGACAGGATGATTCAGAAGGTGGTTAGCACACTTACCTTCATTGTTCAGACCTTTGAGTAGAGGGAGTTGCTTTGTTGAGGTTGTAAAGGATGTTAGTGAGGCCTCTTCTAGAATACTGTGCCCAGTTCTGGTTGTGCTGTTATAGGAAGGCTATTGTGGAAGCTCACCCCGAGCTTCCTGGCTTCTTGTGAACACCTGTCCGAGAACAGAGAACCACCACTGTATTAATAAAGTCAACAGTACTGTCTTTATTCAAGATTGTCAGTATACACGTATACAAACAAGCTTGGGAGAGGATTCACTCCAGCCCATACCAGATGCTAGAGAGTGGTCTCTCAACTTTCAATTGGGAACGTTGTCATATTTATACAGAAGTTTCACGCAAGGCAAAATCCCGTGTCATGGGGTTATCATAAAAGTATGTTCATCAAGTTATACTTAAATTTAAAAGTACACATCAGGAATGTTCTAAATCCAACATACAGATGCCAGTATTACCTCAAGTTAAGACATTAGCATTTTTCTGAAGATAAGCTATCAGCATTTTCTTTAGTTAAAACATCAGCATTCTTGTACTGCTCTTAAGTTAAACATTCAGATGTCAGAACTGCTCTAAAGTTAAACATTTAGATATTAACATTCTTCTAAAGCTAAACATTCAGATATCAGCATTCTTCTGGTGACTGCTTTATTCAGCTTATTCCTGGGAAGCTTACAAGTTGCTGTGTTAGCAATTTGTGTCTCGCTCAGCATGTCGGTCAATACAGCCAATGCCCCACAAACATTGACCATTTTACCCGACACACCGGGCTCCATTTTCTATACGGTCACTATATTTATTTCCAACTTATCATTCCTCCCTTTTTATCATTTTATGATAAACCTCAGATATTAATACGTTGAAGTCGGGCTAACTCCCTGCCTGTTTCTACATCTGAACCGTCATCAGCCAAAAGTGTAGATGTCAACCCTTCCTTCTGTGTCCATATCGGGCTTGACTCTTTTTCACGTCGGCGTCGTGCGGGACAAGTCTGACAACTTCTTTTGATAAGGGCCCAAGCGATTCGGATACAAATACAGATACCAAGAATGATGGCCAGAATGGAGAGAATGTCCAGCCCAATAGACTTTAGCCATCTCAGCAGTGGACACAGTAAATTCCACCAGGCACAGGCCTCATCTGAGTCTGTGTGGTCCAGATCATATGCCTTAGTGGCAACGTCATTAATTAGTGAAGTGTCATTATATACAGCCGAGCTCTCATCCTCAATATAGGTACAGCACTCAGGGCCAATAATTGCACATGCTCCCCCTTGGCTTGCTAGGAGATAATCTAGAGCCATCCTATTCTGTAAGACCACCATTCGTATGGCAACCTGTTCGTGTGCCAAATGACCCAGGGCATCCGCAGCAGCTCTGGCCATTGCCTCAAGTTCGTGGCTGAGATCGCGGATCTGGTCCAGGCTTGCATAACCCTATAATTGGGCAGAAGGGCGCCAAAGAATCTGCTCCAAAATGACTGTTGGTGGAACAGGTCACTCTGGCCTCGAATATGAGGTTTGTAATTTGAATTAAGGTTGTGTCACTTCTTCCACTCGCTGTTAACTTCTGGGGTTGAATTCAATAACCGGAATGCTGGGAGGTAATATATCAGCGCACAGGTGCCCTTAAACTCAACGGGTAGGTATTCATAGGCTGTGTGATTGCATAACCAAAATGTCCCGTTAAGTGCAGGCGTAATGCAGTGTTTAGCATGGAAGAGGACAGCACCCATGCGGCTTGTAGGTGCATCGGGATGAGGCTTTTCGTTAACACACTGGTCCCAATCATCTTCTGGGAAGCCCTCAAAGGGGTCTGACTTGGTTTCGTCCTGATATATTATTTCCTGGCATCTGTTATCTTCTAAGTCCCCCATGTCATGCGTTCCTGTAGCACTGCGAATGCACCATTTAAATTCTGGCACCACCGCGACTGCAAAACCTTTCGGTATCACTTGCCAGGTGTTATAACAACTCCTGAGGTAACCATAATGGATCGGATACTGGTCAGAAATGTCTCTATAGGGAATAAGTTTTGGGATTTGTTGGGTACGTTTATAGGTAAGACTGCAGAGTTCATCCTGACTCGGAGGGACTGCCATCATGAGGAATCCAGACCCTACCGAGTGTGGGCCTGGGACGCAGACTATTTTGGTATTCTGTCCTTCATCAGTCTGATTGTCAAGATGATTTTTTACTTTTTCAAGGAAGCCAGTAAAGGTGTTGCCGATAAGACTCGTTGCTTCCAGTGGATTGCTTCGTTTCTTTCGGTGGATCTCAAGGAAACGGTGCGGTGTGTGGGCGAGGTTTTTGGATTTTAAGCAACCGGGAAAGTTGAACAAATAGTCTCTGGGGTCCGCTGCTGTATTATTCACAAAAGCATGGCAACACGTGCGTGTATCATTTAGGTGCGTATAGGTATCACCGGATTTGGTGCCATTTCCGTGTAGGCATACATACATTACTTCCTGGCAGGTGCCAGTGTTATGAAGTGTTATATTACGGGGACATTCTGTCCTGGCATCCAGAGTTGTGATATTATATTCAGGGCACCACTGTCTAAGTCCTGTTAGGTTTTGTAAATACTTTACGCAATCCTGCGACCATGCAATATTTTGAATGACTATGCTGCTATAATTAGAAGTGGCATTGGAGTCGTCGGGAAAGCCGACCAAGGGACAAATTGTCTGGTTAAACCCACTGTTACCTGAGCCATGATGATTGCATGTGGCGTTCAATCTGACCTGAACTATTCTAGTGGGGCCTGTGTTATTCAGCGTTATGCTATTCTTCTGTTTCCATACCCACCAATCCCCGGAAAGGTTGCAAGGGGTAGCTAGGGTCTGACTGGACTCACTTATATTATTAGACTGGGTATCTGTCACTCTGGGCAGTGATAAACTCATTGGGTGGGTGCTGGTAGTCATATTGTCACTCATAGTACTCACGAGGCCACTAGGGGTTATTACTACACCATTGGGGTCACCAGAAACAATGCTTGATACCATACTCACAAACCCATTAGTCATATTAGTAGTAACATCTGTAGAGTTTGAAGTTGTCGCAGAGGTGCCTGCTCTTGTTGAAGTATCAGCGGTGACTGCACTAGAGTTGCTTGTAGACCCTTGAAGAGCAGAAGGTGCACCCCTGGTGGTGTTACTGATTTGCGTCGATGTCCATGCCACAGTTAGGCAGAGGCCAGAGAGGAAGATGGTGGTTTTCATCGTTTCAACTTTCCTTTAGTCTTCCTTCCTCAGTGGCACCTGTGTCAAGGGAAGAGAAAATACATACAGCAGTAGCTGCCCCTTATTATTGCCCCTTAATAAGCTTGCAATGGTGTAGGCTAATCCAGGCTTTATGACCTTCAACCTGAACAGCAGTAGGGGTGGTAAGGAGGACTTGGAAAGGACCCTCCCACCGGGGTTCCAAGCCGTGCTTTCTGGTGAAGTTTTTGATCAATACAAAGGTGCCAGGTCGGATGTTTGGAAGCAACGGCAAATCCGACCGCAAAGGCCTGGCAGCTTTAACCATCGCATGGTTCATGCGTCAGGCATCAGTTAAGGATAAAACATAGGACATCATCCCATCTGACATCTGATGGATGTCAACAGGAGAATCAGAGAAGTCAGAGCTAAAGGGAGTGCGGAGGGGCCGCCCATACAAAATCTTGGCAGGGGAGAGACGGTGGGCCCCTGCCGGAGACACCCGGAGCTGAAACAAGGCAATGGGCAAATTTTGGAGCCACGAGAGAACGTTGTCAGCTGACAGTTTGGCCAATTTGGATTTCAAGGTCTGATTAGCACGTTCCACCAAACCCGCGCTCTGAGGGTGGTAGGCACAGTGGAACTGCTGTTTGATATTAAGAACTTTACAAAGTTCTTGACTGACAAGGGCCACAAAGTGAGGGCCATTATCGGAACTGAGTGTCCACGGCACACCAAATCTAGGGATAATCTCCTTGAGTAAAGTCTTAACAACAGTGTCAGCCTTGTTATCGGCTGCAGGATACGCCTCAATCCATTTACTAAAAACATCAACAATAACTAAAACATATTTACACTTGGCCGTTTTGGGTAGCTCAATGAAGTCCATTTGCAACATGTCGAAGGGGCCTTCAGGCAGCGGGGTTCTACCCTGTTCACTGGGATTATGCTGCATACATGTCAAGCATTTTTTAGTTTGTGCTCTAGCCAATTGCAGAATACTGGGATGCCACCAAGATTCCCAGACTAAATTTGCAGTTTGTCTAGCCCCACAGTGCGTTAAGTGATGGACGACATCGACCACTCAGACGGCTAGAACATCAGTCATACACACCTGGCCTGCTGGGGTTTTCCAAAGACCGTCAACGTTTTTGAAACATCCCAGATCAGTCCATTCACGAAGTACATTATCAGGGGCGTCCCCCTGTAAAGCAACAATATCAGCGGTGGAGGGAGGCTGCTTGTCAGGAACTGAGGCCCTAATAGATTTCCTCTGAACCATCACAGAGGAGCCAGGGAGCTCCGTAGCCTGTTTAGCAATTTCATCTGCCTGTTTGTTTCCCATAGAAACCGGATCCGTTCTGGCAGAGTGCGCGGAGCATTTAATAATGGCCAATTCGCGAGGACTTTGAATGGCCT
This sequence comes from Hemiscyllium ocellatum, assembly GCF_020745735.1. NCBI lineage: Eukaryota > Metazoa > Chordata > Chondrichthyes > Orectolobiformes > Hemiscylliidae > Hemiscyllium > Hemiscyllium ocellatum. The sequence goes on along the minus strand of NC_083413.1, from coordinate 99,655,260 downwards.
GTAACAAATTAATGACTTCCTCCCTGTGTGCGTTAGGGGTCCCAGATGAGGTGAGGAAACCTCGATTTTCCCATAGTGTCCCAAAATCATGGGCGACCCCGAAGGCATACCTAGAGTCAGTATAAATATTAGCTCTAACTCCGGAGGCTAGCTCACATGCCCTAGTTAATGCAATCAATTCAGCTTTTTGAGCGGATACCGCAGGTAGGAGGCGACACTGTTCCACAATCCTGCCCCCCGCATCCACTATACCATATCCAGCCACCCGTTCTCCATTCTTGTTTACAGAGGAGCTACCATCCACGAACAAAGTGACATCGGGATGTGGGAGGGGGCGGTCAGTCAAGTCAAGTCTGGGCCTAGTGTCTAGCATGATTTTGTTGGCGCAATCGTGAACGGGGACAGGAGTCTCAGCAGGAATATCAGACATAAACGTTGCCGGGTTAATACTTGCGTAATATTTGAAGGTCAACAAGGGGTTCCCTAAAAGGAAGATTTCATAGCGAGACTGGCGGGCAGATGTCAGGTGTTGCGTCTGCATTTGGCCCAACATAGAAACTACTGCATGAGGACTAAAAACAGTGACCGGTTGTTGGAGTGTGGTGTTTGCTGCAGCCAACACCATCAAATACGTGGCAGCCAGTTGTTGAATACAATGAGGCTGACCACTAATCACAGAATCCAACTTAGTAGAAAAATATGCCACCGGTCTGCGGGAACCTCCATGGTCCTGCGTCAAAACCGCGACCGCGCAGCCCGCGGTAGTGGCCACAAAAAGCTGAAAAGGCCTATCGTAGAGGGGTCTCCCTAAAGCAGGAGCATTGATTAGCGCCTGCTTCAACTGGTTGAATGCCTCAAGTGCAGTGTCAGATAGAGTGAAGGGCTGTCGCTCAGTAGTAAAGGGGGTGAGAACCTTTGCTAAGGGGGCAATGTTAGGAATCCATTGTCTGCAGAAGTTAATTAATCCCAAAAACCGTCGCATCTGCTTAGCCGTGGTAGGGGCCGGAGTATTGACAATCGGACCAATTCTATCCGGGGTAAACCTACGCTCATGCGCTGAAATTTCCACCCCCAGGAATTTAATTTTACGTTGGCCGACGACGACCTTGCCATAGTTAACTACATAACCTAACTCGGCCAGTTTGTTGAGGAGATGCTTAGTGTCCTTTTCATTCGACAGAGCATCAGGGCTGGCAAGTAAAAGGTCGTCCACGTATTGTACCAGGGTGGATCGACAAGGCAAATGGATCTGGTCCAGCTGCCTTTGGAGAATCTGAGAGAATATAGTGGGGGAATCACAGAATCCCTGTGGTAGTCTCGTCCATGTATATTGCTTGCCCAAAAAGGTAAAGGTAAACAAATATTGGCTGTCAGGGGCTAGGGGAATAGCAAAATAGGCATTTTGTAGGTCTATCAAGGAGAACACACAGGCCTCTGGAGGGATTGCCGCAAGTATGGTGGCAGGATTAGGGACGATAGGGTGCAAGGGCACCACGATTTTGTTAATTTCTCGGAGATCCTGAACTAAGCGATACTCGCCAGGTTTACCTGGTTTAGCCACGGGAAGGATAGGGGTATTGGCTTGCGATTGACACTCAACCAAAACTCCCTGAGCCAGTAGATGATCAATCAGGCCACGTAGAGGGGCCACAGCTTGACTCTTGATAGGATACTGCTTAACACTGGGGATCCGTGCTCCTGGCCTTAACATGACACTGACAGGGGCAACCCCCTTCGCCAACCCCACACAGTACTTGTCGGTGGCCCAGACCGCAGGGTCAATCTCGACCTGGCTGTAACCACCTTCATGCTGCCGTAGCGTGGATAATACTGGTTCAGGATGGTCAAGGTAGACGATAGAAAGGCCGTCTCTTAAGTCCTGATACCCCATTACATTCGGATCTGACAAGGCTACAGCCTGTGCTACCATGGGTCCTAAGTCCTTTGCTACATATCCCTTATGAACTAAGACAGTTTGATGTGGGGCAATACCGGGCTCTTGGTCCCACAGCTCTGGTGGCCCCCAAACGTACCAAGCCGTACCCTGTCTCCCATTAACTTTAGCCAATCGTGTAAATATATACTGATTCCCTAGCAAGGATTCAAACTTCTCCTCCTTTCTCTGGTCAACTCCTGACTTATCATAACAGAGCGTTACATGAGGAGGGTAACGATAAGGGGTCTGGGTGTCACTGTCAGATTCAGGGAAGAGTGCCCAAAAGCGTGCTGGAGTGCGGAGGGAGTACTGGCCTTTCTGTGTCAAGCGGATCTCTTCTGGGGTGCACTTGATGACCACGCCAAGACCACCCAGAATGTCTCGTCCTAGGATGTTGATGCCAATGTGGGGGTTAATTACAAATTCAGGCTCCCATTCCTCATTTTCCCAGCTAACTTTCAATGGTTTGATTAGATTAGATTACTTACAGTGTGGAAACAGGCCCTTCGGCCCAACAAGTCCACACTGACCCGCCGAAGCACAACCCATCCATACCCCTACATTTACCCCTTACCTAACACTACGGGCAATTTAGCATGGCCAATTCACCTGACCCGCACATCTTTAGACTGTGGGAGGAAACCGGAGCACCCGGAGGAAACCCACGCAGACACAGGGAGAACGTGCAAACTCCACACAGTCAGTCGCCTGAGTCGGGAATTGAACCCGGGTCTCAGGCGCTGTGAGGCAGCAGTGCTAACCACTGTGCCACCATGCCGCCCACAACTTGGTAATTTGGTAAGGCACAGACTTGCCCTCAAACCCCAGCAAACGTTGAATCTTGTCACCACAAGGATAGTGGGTCCCTACTAGGGAGGATGCGCATGCCCCTGTGTCAACCAAAAAGCGTTCAGGGGTACCTTCAATTAACAGGGTCACAATGGGCTCTGGAATGGTGTTGTGAGAAAAGACAGGCAGCATCTCATCATATCACTGTTGTGGGGGCGGTGGGGGTGGGGGCATATCACTGAACGGATTTTGGCCGCCATAGCCACCTCTGGGGGTGCCTTGAGCACCCCGGCCCCTTCCTCCTCTGATGCCTCGACCTCTTGGCTGTCTAGGGCAATCTCGTCTCCAATGGCTAGGATGTTCACAGTTAAAGCAACCCTCCCCTTTAAAGTTATTCGTGGACTGAAATGTCTGGGGCTGACTGGGATAACCCGAGTTCCAGAGGTTGGGAGTCCACGGCTGGCCACGCCAGTCAGGGGGACCTGGTGAGTAAGGACCACCCCTAGCTGGACCACTTGGGTGCTGCATCGCGTGGAACTCGCCCTTTTGGTTTTGCCAGCCTGGGACATAAAAATCCGGTTCCAGCTGATAGCTTCTATTGTCAGAGTGCAGCTGGGGACCGGGTAATCTCCACAGCCCTTGCTGCTGGGTCTGCTGGGGAGGGGTGGGAGGTTGCCGCAAGGGGGCCATGGTATTTTGATCACTTTCCCGTACCGCAAATTCAGATTTAATAGGTTTCTTGGCCTTGGGACCGTCACCCTCACCCCATAATGCTCTAATTGCCCTAGCTGTATCACCCTGTGTGGAATTAATCCAATTTAAGTTGTTAGTTTTCCATCTATCTTGTGTAGGTTTAGGCAGAGTGCTCATCAAGAGACTATTATACTGTTGTGAGACAGCCCCCGCTCCCAAGGGGAAAAGAGGGTCCCCAGAATATGTGCCATAAGTTTCATTAAACCTTTGTAGGTATTCATCAGCGCCCTCCCCCTTTTTTGGTTTTAAATCAATGATTTTTGCTAAGTCAACCGGTTTTCTGAGGACCTGCCGCATTGCTTCTTTAATTTCCTGCTCCTGCTGTTGTTGGTTCGGGTGTTGTGCTGTAAAAACAGCCCAACTGTTGGCACCAGGGGGCATATTTAAAATTTCCAAAAATTTTGTCCACTTAGAGCCAATAAACACAACCCTCAAGAAGTTCCAAATATCTTCTCCCACTGCCCCGTAAGCCTGCCAAATACTTTCCACTGATTCACACCATTTTTGTGGGTCCCTATCTTTGTCAGGGAGATTCATAGTCAGTGCCAAAATTTCCTGCGGTTTCCATGGCGTAAAAATTTCTAGGGTAAGGGGTTGACGAACTGCAGCGAGGAGGGTTAGCGTTCGGCTAGGCGGGGACTATTACCCGTCCCGCTTGAGGGTTGGGAACAGTACGCACAGGGAACATGTGGCCTGAGGGTTCCTCTGTCTCTGAACTGTCATCATCAGTCTCCTCTGTCCAAGGGTAGGGCAATTGCCGTTCGGGTTCACAGTGTGGTGGAGGCCGATATCCTTTTTTACCTGTGCTTGGGGTAAAACTCCTTTCATTACGTGCCTTCGGGGGTGTTGTACCCGGTGGAGGGGGTTAGGGATGGGATTCCACGTTCCTAGAACTAATTCCCTTATCTTCCCATCCTGCACTCAGCCTCAGGTCTGACAATGCCGTCTCCACCACTTGGTTGGCCAACCGTTTATTCTCGTTAGTATTTTCATCAAATTTTGCACATGCAACCTTGAGCTCATGGAGGGTCAAAGAAAGCCCATCCTTAGTGACACTTAACCCCCTTTTTGCAGCATTATGTAACCAACTGTTGTAAACCTTCTGCTCGTGTTGTTTTTTAGCTTCCTCTTTCTTTCTAAAGCATGCATCTCTTAATTTGGCCATAATTTTCTTACCCTTCTTTCCCCCGTTCCCTTTTTCCATACTAACTCCGTAGCTCTCTCTACAATCTCCAATTTCCACGTACCCCCTACAGGCCATTCGTCGGGTCCCAATTTTTCTGTTATCCATCCTGCCAATTTCCTGAGTGACTGTCCATCCTCAGGATATTCTGCGCAGACTGTTACAATTAATGATCCCGGATCCTCACATTTATCCATGAACTGTCCCATAATGTTCCCTAAACTTTCCCTAAACTTTCTGCTCAAAGGACCTTAAACCCTCTCACACAAACGTACTGTGGTGCTTTTATGGGGACTCTAACCCCATGGGACTTGAAACCCGTACATATCTAACTACTCTTATTTCTACCCGCGCACCCAGTGCTTTTTAAAAGTTTCCTACCTTCTCTAGCGCTCCCAGCGCTTGGGTGGTGGTTCCTTTCAAAAGCTGTTCACGGGTTTGTTCTGGATCCCGTCCGGTAGCAGCTCCTGCTGCGGTGAGTTGGAGCCAGGTCCGCCCCTGGCTTGGGGAGACACTAGTTGCGAGTCCCAAACGGTATACTCACGTCCTAGTTGGGCCCGTGTCCACCTTGCCACAGCAAGACCGTATCCTGTTCAACCGTCACCAGGAGCCGCCTTCCGTTGGGATCCCACCGCTGCCACCAAAATGTGGAAGCCCAGCCCCGAGCTTGCTGGCTTCTTGTGAACGCCTGTCCGAGAACAGAGAACCACCACTTCATTAATGCACTTCAACAGTACTGTCTTTATTTAAGATTGCCAGTATACACGTATACAAACAAGCCTGGGAGAAGATCCACTCTCGCCCACGCCGGGTGCTAGAGAGTGGTCTCTCAACTTTCAAATGGGAACGTTGTCATATTTATACATAACTTCTCATGCAAGGCAGAATCCCGTGTCATGGGGTTATCATAAAAGTATGTTCATCAAGTTATACTTAAATGTAAACGTACACATCAGGAATGTTCTAAGTCCGACATACAAACGCCAGCATTACCTCAAGTTAAGACATTAGCATTTTTCTGAAGATAAGCTATCAGCATTTTCTTTAGTTAAAACATTAGCATTCTTGTACTGCTCTCAAGTTAAACCTTCAGATATCAGAATCGCTCTAAAGTTAAACATTTAGATATTAACATTCTTCTAAAGTTAAACATTCAGATATCAGCATTGTTCTGGTGACTGCTCCTTGACTTGGTGGGTGTACTATGGACTTGTTTATTCAGCTTGTTTCTGGGAAGCTTACAAGTTGCTGTGTTAGCAATTTGTATGAAGTTGCTCAGCATGTCGGTCAATACAGCCAATGCCCCACAAACATTGACCATTTTACCCGACACTTTCCATATGGTCACTGTTTCTATCTTCAACTTATCAATTAGATTAAATTAGATTCCCCACAGTGTTGAAACAGGCCCTTCGGCCTGACAAGTCCTCACTGATCCTTCGAAGGGTCATGAAATTGTTTTGAGAAATTATTGAGAAACATTGAGAACCATTTTCTCTCTGATCCAGGTTTGATGGGGTTCACTAGAAACACAAGGAGACTCTCCAGGAACAAACTGAGAAACTGCGTGAACACTGCCCTAACGAATGAGAAGGTGAACAGGTTCCAACTGGCTGGTCGATACACTGCGTTCCCGCTCATCACTAATGTACAAGAGCAGACATTTATAGAAGATGAACTGCTGGTAAGAGGCCATGAGCATGAACAGTGGAGAGACAAACATCTTCAGAGAAACCTGGAAACAAAAATACAAACTCATCAGTTTTTTCCAGAGCAGTTTTTATCCGCCAGAGAAGTTGCATATCTTGGAGTACCGTAGCAGTGGTTGGGGCCAAGGAATTGTAAAAATTGTATTGTGTTTATGACGAGGCAACTGGAAAAATATATCCAGAATTTACATTTGTTTTCAGTTTTAAAATCCAGGATTTGAAGGTTATTAACTGTAGTATAAACCTGATGAAGCTAATGCTGGATCAGTATCGTTACTTTGGGAATGTTCTGGGAGAGGTCTTGAAGAACCCAGTGGGTTTGCTGTTTATATTCAATAGTTTGCATGAATTAAAAGACAGTATTAATTTTTCTGACAGTCAGAGAAATACAGTTCGCGTGCACGGATCCTGAATGCTGGTGTGACATGTGAAGTGTCTGACACTGTATACAGTTTAATCCGGCACAAGTTGCTCCCAGTGTTTTCAGTGCAAGTAACCAGTCACCCCACTGCATTCCATGTACTGGAAAAGGCTGGGATCAGTTTCTTGGCTGAAATCCAGGGATTTGTTGGGGATGAGCGGGAGGGGTATTTTAACAGGTTTGTTGAGGATCAGGCGGTGGCAGCAGCTGATTTCAAACACGTAGAGGAGAACAAAATCCTCTACACCATGTGCTGCAACCCTTCGTACTGCTGGATCCTTGGTCTGGGAGATGGAACACAATGTGAATAAGTACGAGCTAATCCCTTTTGCTTGGAGACTTGATGCTGCAGAGCATTCCTAAAAGGAAGAAAGATCCCAGGAAGAGGCATGGGCGGCTGTGGCTGAAGAGGGAAGTTAAGAAACATATAAAGTTAAGAGAAAAAGTATCACATAGCAAAGGTAAGTGGGAAAACAGAGGACTGGGAAGCTTTTAAAGAACAACAGAGGATTACTAAGAAGGAAATACAAAGAGGAAAAATGAGGTACGAAGGTAAACTGGCCAATAATATAAAGGAGGATAGTAAAAGCTTTTTCAAGTATGTGCAAGGCAAAAAAATGGTTAGGACTAAAATTGGGCCCTTGAAGACAGAAACAGGGGAATATATTACAGGGAACAAAGAAATGGCAGAAGAATTAAATGGGTACTTCAGATTTGTGTTCACTGGGGAAGACACAAGCAATCTCCCTGAGGTAACAGTGACTGAAGGACCTGAACTTAAGGGAATCTGCATTTGCCAGGATTTGGTGTTGGACAGACAGTTAGAGCCTGAAGGTTGATAAGTCCCTGGGGCCTGATGGTCTACATCCCAGGGTACTGAAGGAGGTGGCTCTAGAAATCGTGGATGCGTTGGTGATTATTTTCCAGAATTCGATAGATTCGGGATCGGTACCTGAGGATTGGAGAGTGGCTAATGTTATACCACTTTTTAAGAAAGGTGGGAGAGAGAAAGCAGGAAATTATAGACCAGTTAGTCTGACATCAGTGGTGGAAAAGAAGCTGGAGTCTATTATAAAGGATGAAATTACGGCATATCTGGATAGTAGTAACAGGATAGGACAGAGTCAGCATGGATTTATGAAGGTGAAATCGTGCTTGACTAATCTTCTGGAGTTTTGTGAGGATGTAACTCTGAAGATGGACGAGGGAGATCCAGTAGATGTAGTGTACCTGGACCTTCAGAAAGCTTTTGATAAAGTTCCACATAGGAGGTTAGTGAGTAAACTTAGGGCGCATGGTATTGGGGGCAAAGTACTAACTTGGATTGAAAATTGGTTGGCTGATGGGAAACAAAGAGTAGTGATAAACGGCTCCATTTCGGAATGGCAGGCAGTGACCAGTGGGGTACCGCAGGGATCAGTACTGGGACCGCAGCTTTTTACAATATATGTTAATGATATAGAAGATGGTGTCAGCAATAACATTAGCAAATTTGCTGATGATACAAAGCTGGGTGGCATGGTGAAATGTGATGAGGATGTTAGAAGATTACAGGGTGACCTGGACAAGTTAGGTGAGTGGTCAGATGCATGGCAGATGCAGTTTAATGTGGATAAATGTATAGTTATCCACTTTGGTGGGAAGAACAGGAAGGCAGATTACTACCTCAATGGAATCAATTTAGGTAAAGGGGCAGTACAGAGAGATCTGGGTGTTCTTGTACACCAGTCAATGAAGGTAAGCATGCAGGTACAGCAGGTAGTGAAGAAGGCTAATAGCATGCTGGCCTTCATAACAAGAGGAATTGAGTATAGAAGCAAAGAGGTTCTTCTGCAGCTGTACAGGGCCCTGGTGAGACCACACCTGGAGTACTGTGTGCAGTTCTGGTCGCCAAATTTGAGGAAAGACATTCTGGCTATTGAGGGAGTGCAGCGTAGGTTCATGAGGTCAATTCCTGGAAAGGAGGGATTACCTTACACTGAAAGACTGAAGCGACTGGGCTTGTATACCCTTGAGTTTAGAAGACTGAGAGGAGATCTGATTGAGTTGTATAAGATTATGAAAGGATTGGAGACTCTGGCAGCAGGAAACATGTTTCCGTTGATGGGTGAGTGCCGAACCAGAGGACACAGCTTAAAAATACGGGGTAGACCATTTAGGACAGAGATAAGGAGAAACTTTTTCACCCAGAGAGTGGTGGCTGTGTGGAATGCTCTGCCCCAGAGGACAGTGGAGGCCCAGTCTCTGGATTCATTTAAGAAAGAGTTGGATAGAGCTCTCAAAGATAGTGGAACCAAGGGTTATGGAGATAAGGCAGGAACAGGATACTGATTAGGAATGATCAGCCAGGATCATATTGAATGGCGGTGCAGGCTCGAAGGGCTGAATGGCCTACTCCTGCACCTATTGTCTACTGTCTATTGTCTATTTCGTAAACAGCAGAAGTTAGAAATTGTTGAGTTCCAAAAGGACCTGGATATCCCTGCTCACAAGGCACTGAACGTTAGCATGAAGGTGCAGAAAGCAATTCAGAAGGCAAATCGTGTGTTATCTGTGGAGTTTTCTTTGTATAGGCATGATCTCACCTGGAGTATATCTCCTCAATGAGAGAGTGAGGAGATTGGGCATCTTTTCGCTGGAGATTAGATCAATGTTCTCAGAACAGTTAATATTCTTAAAACGTGAAAAACAGAGTAGATGTTAAAAGCATCCACCACCTGCAAGACACAAGTCACGAATGTGATGAAACATTCTCCAACCTTGCGTGGCTTGACATCTGACAGGTCAAATCACCATCATATTTTACATCCCATCCACCACCTTCGGAATTCACTCCCTTCACCAACAACACTAACACCAACAATGAGGGTGCATACATGAGGATCAATGGTCAGCACAACATCGTGGGCTGAAGGGCCTGTTCTGTGCTGTACTGTTCTATGTTCTAACACCCAATGGCAGCAGTGTGTGCAATCGAAAGGAATCACTGCAATAATTTATCAAAAATCCTTAGACAGCAACTTCCAAACCTGGAACCTCAATCACCGTGAAGGACAAGATCATCAGATCCATGACACCATCTGCAAAGTCCCCTGCAAGTGATATACCATGAAGACTTGGAATGAAATTGTCGCCCCTTCACTGTTGGTCAGTGAGCAGTCCGCATCTTCTTTAGCAGCCAAGAAGATGGAGAAACACCAACACGTGAACAGAAGATTGTTACCACAAACTACACAAATCAATGTGCCTGGATGTTCTCCGAGAGGAGTAAATCACTCTCAACTGGCACAGATCATAACTTTTTCCTCTACGCATCATAACTGAATAGTATCTTTGTCATGAACATAAAAAGCTAACTTAAAGTGACTTGTCAGTTCTCAGTCCTTTGCTCTATGGCTCCTAAACTTTCTTTTCACACACCACACTCACTCCTACTCCTTTGCTTCCGCATGCATCCAATCTCTCTCCCAATCAAAGTGCACCCCTCCTCTCTGGTGACTCAGGAAGACCACACAACCATATCGACAACAGTCCTTCAAAGGGAAAGCACCTGGGTGTGGAGAGTTAGAATCAACCACTCATTGCCTTACAGCGCCTCCCTGCTCACAAAATCCCAGGCCCCAGACCATAGCTCTGCCAAGATTTTTAAATCCCCCCACACCTCGCCCCTCACTGAGAATGGATGAATGATCTCAGTAAAGGTCTCATTGTCATCCCACTACGTTCCTTTGTCAATGAATTCCATATGTGTTGTGGCATTGACCTTTTATTCTGTCACCTCTGTGCTTATTTTCTCACCGTGATTCTCACCCACCCTCTGGTGACCCCATCCACTGAGACATCACATCCTGATCTGTTACCCAACCCCTCAATTTCTAGCTCGACTTTTTGTGACTTTGACCGCCTCAACCAGTCCAAGCCCTTCACACCCCAACCTCTCACCCTTGCAAAGCGCAGCCTTCGACTATCTCTGCTCCAACTCCAACCACACAATCAAACCAACGCACAAAGGCGAGGGGGCGCAGTGGGAGTTTGGCATACCAACCATTACACTGAAACTAGGTGCCAATTCCCGACCAACTCCTCCTGCTGCCCCCTCGACCAGTACTTCACCTCTATCACCAAGCCATCATCTGCAAGACTATCCACAACCTCATCACTTCAGGGGATCTCCCACAGGCAGCCTCCAACCTCATAGTCCGAGAAGTCTGCACAGCCCGGTTCTACCTCCTACCCAAGGTCCATAAGCCTGAATGCCCCAGTCAACCATCGTTCTCCACCTGCTCCTGACCCACCGAACTTATCTCCTCAAATCTGAACACTATATTGTTCCCCCTTGGTCCAGGAACTCCCCACATACATTTGGGGCACACCCACACCGTCTGCCTCCTTCATGAGTTTTGATTCCCCACCCCCCATTACCTCATCTTCACCATGGTCATCCAGTCCCCTCTACACATCCATCCACCATGGTGAAGGCCTCTAAGCTCTTCTTTTCCTACTCTCCTCCCGATCCAACCTGCATCCCTCCACAGACACACTCACTCGATTGGTGGAACTGGTCCTCACCCTCAACAACTTCTCATTCGAATCCTCCCACTTTCTTCAGACCATGGGCGCCCGCATCGCACTCAGCTGTGTGTGCCTCTTCATAGGATCAGGTCATCTTCAGCAGCTGCACGGGCACCATTCGCCACCTTTTCATCGGCTACATCGTGTTCCTACGAGTTGCTTGAACAGTTCAACAGCTTCACTAACACCTTTCACGTTGACCTGGACCATCTGGGCGTTAGATTCTTTTGCTTTAAACAGAACTTGGTGCAGTCGTGGCTCTTTCAGTCACAAAGAGTTTTCTGGGGGTGGACAGAGGAGTTTGGGATTTTACAAAAGGTGAGCAAGGCAAAGCTGTTCCATTTGGCAGACAAGCTGAAGTTGAGATCACCTTCATCTGTGAGAAAAGGAGAGATAATTCCAGCAACAGCTCGGCATTTACATTTTCTGGAAATGTCATCGGAATCTCTGAAAATGGCTGAAATTCAATTGGAGATGAGGCAGCTTGAACATAGAAAAGAATGGAAACAGTTTAATTTACAATTAAAAGCAGACAAAAGAGAAAAATTGTATTAGAAAAAGAAAAACAAAAGGAAAGGAGCTGACAAGCAGAAAAAAAGAAAAGGACTTAATTGCTTTGGCACAATAAAAAGGAAAAGGGAGAGAGGGAAAGCGTTTGACCTTCAGAAACTGGCACCTAAACAGGAACGTTTGGTTAAAAGGATGGAGGTAAAGGTAGAAGGAAGGCTGAGTGAGAAGAAGAGTGAGAATGTGCAAACCCATCGCAGCCAAGGGCTGGTGGGGATTTGTTGAAATATATGCAAGCATGGCCTTAAATTGAGGAGATGGATGTAGGATACCTTTTCATCGCATTTGAGAAATAGGCTAAACAAATGAAGTGACCAGTGACCACGTGGGTTTTGTTGATCCAAATAAAGCTGGAATGTAGAGCTAGTGAGGTATTTGCCTCACTGTCAGAGGAGGCAGCTGGGGAATAGGGGGAGGTGAAGAAAGCCATTTGAAGTGTATATGAGCTGGAGCCAGAAGCCTGCGGACAAGGTTTCAGGAATCTAAGGAGTGACCCTGGTCAAAGCTACATTGAATTTGAAAGTATTAAACAAAGCAATTTTGATAGGTAAATAAGGGCATTAAAAATAGATCAAACATGTGATGCTCTCAAGGCAGTTATTTTTGAAGTGTTAAAAAATTCTCTTCCTAATGGAGTGACAGATCATATGGAAGAGCAGAGAGTGAAAACGACAAGATTAGCAGCTGAAATGGCTGATAATTATGAATTGGTTCAGAAATAAGCATATGGCTTCCAACATCAATTTCAAAACACAGGAGATGGAAATTCGGGAAAAGAAAAATCCTCATGTGGTACAGGAATATTAGATCTCAGTGGAGATCAGGTCCGGCAGCATCCAAGGAGCAGGAGAATCGCCGGGTTCGGGCATAAGCCTTTCTTTATATGCCCGAAACGTCGATTCGCCTGCTCCTTGGATGCTGTCTGACCTGCTGCGCTTTTCCAGCAACACATTTTTCAGCTCTGATCTCCAGCATCTGCAGTCCTCACTTTCTCCTCAGTGAAGATCATAAAGATAACTTCCCACAGGGTAAAACAGAAACCGTTGAAGGAGAAAGAGAAGTTAAAAAGGTCCGGTGTTTTCACTGCAATAAAGAAGGCCACATGAGATCACAGTGTTTGTGGGCCAGAAAAAGCACAGGGAAGACAGATGTGGGATAACAGGATAAGCCAGTAACTTTGTTGAAATGGTAAGGATAGCACAGTGGAAGCTAAAAAGCTGCACCAGAATGTACAAGCTGGTCAGAGATTGGTTAAGGAGAAAGTGCCAGATCTAACCCTTTTGCGTGTAAATGTAAAGTTTACTCGCATCGCTCATGAGCAGCAAGTGAGACAGGTTAGAGTATTAAGAGGTACAGGATCATGGCCGACTTTGATGTTGAGAGATGAGTAGATATGTAACTCAGATTATTATAAGAAAAAGTCCTATAATGTGGAATTTATGTTGAGTGAGTTCAGAGTGTCCAGTGAAAAGTGGGGAAGGGATGGTAGGAGTAATGGATGACCTCCCGGCACCAGGAATAACATTTGTCCTTGCTAACGATATAGCTGGGTCACACATGGGAGTTTTGCCACAAAGTCACCAGGAGGAGGAATCACAGAATCCAGATAAGGGAGTTGAAGTAGAATTATTACAGACCATGTTTGAACAAATGGTTGAGACAAAGCAGGTTATCGGGAAGTTTCCCATGAAACCATCGAAGACAGACGTACTACATTTCCTGGGATTGAGTGAGTTTTGCCAGATGTTCATACTGAATTTTAGCAGTTGGCTATATTATTGAAATACTGCAGGAATGCAGAAAGTTTCAGTGGACGGCAGACTGTCAGAAAGCATTTGACAGCCTGAAAGCTGTATCAACCACTGCCCCAGTATTAACCACACCTAATTACACAAAACAATTCGAGTTTGCTGATGATGTGAATGCAGGTGCTGCACTTTTACAAGAAAACGATGTTAAAATAGAAAGACCTATCGGATGTTTCTCCAGGTGATTGGGCGTCCATCAACAGAAATATTCCACAACTGAAAATGAGACCTTGAGATTGGTATTGGCATAACAAAATTTCAACACTTATGTAGCTAGTAATGTGTCTGAGACAATCATATATGTTGACCATCATTCATTAAAGTTTGGGAAGAAATTTAATGACAACATTTTAAGCCTGTTTAGATGGAGCTTGTTATTGCAGCCATTCAATTTGAAAGTTATACATGTGGCAGGATGAGAAAACGTAATTGCCTTTGCATTGTCGATACTTGAATGAATTACCAACTGTGTTCAATGGCAGGAGTAAACAGGCTGAAATAGAATGTAGTAGGGCTTGTTTACATGGTTATCGTCAATGTAATATATACGTGCTGTCGTGTACTCACAAAGTCAGATAAATTGGATTAAAATGAAGCCATCTTTGTAGAGAAGGTGTGACGATGCTATCACTTTTAAAGGTTATTTTTTCTATGTTTTATTTTCAAGAGAGACTGTAAAAGCAGAGGCGCTGAAATGGCTGGGCAGGAGCCTAGTTTTAACAACAGCAGGGGAGTTCTCCCATTTCTGTTTTTTCTAGCTTCTTTTAATTGTAACAGTAAGAAGCTGCCTGCATTAGCTTCAGTACTTAGTTCCTGACTGGCTTTCTCTCTGAAAACTCTCTTAGCCATAAGAACCTGTGTTTAAATTTACCATTTGCTCAAGGCTATGTTTGTGGAATGTTGTGGCAATTGGACCAGCTCCTCAGTTTAGTTGCTGCATCGAGTTGGATGGCTTTAAAATAGTTAAGTGATTCTAAATTCTGTTTTGCATTGTTTGTGTTTCAACTGTAGTGTTTAAATAAATGCTGTTTTGCTTAAAGCTGAGTGGTTTGACCAGCTGCATCACATTTGGAGTAGGCACCTTACATGTACTTTAAAAATAAGCGAAAGTAAGGGTGATAGGCTACCTTCTTGAAATATTTCAAGGGGGTCTAGCCTGGTCCATTATATCCTGATCTTGTGGTTAGATAAGGATTCCAAGAACTATGGTCCAACTGTAGCTATGAGTGTTTGTAGCAATATATGATCCTCCATTTGGGGTGTCGTCAGCCTGTTACATTTTTCAGCAGATTATGAAGAGTTTTGCTCTATCGCTAGTAATGTCATCTACTTATTGATTGAGAAAGTTTTCTTGAGCAGAATGAAGCAATTCCTCTCCATCCAAGCCGTTAACACTGTGGTAATCCTAGTCTGTTTGGAAAGTTAAAGTCCCAGACTGTTACAACACGATTATTATTACAGCTGTCTGTGATTCCCTATTTATTTACTCCTCTATTTCCCACTGGTTATTGGCAGGGGCTGTAGTACAATCCCGTCAAAGTGATCACCACCTTCTTTTGTTACAGTTCGGCACATATATCTTCACTGTTTCATCAACAGAGCAAGTAAAGGCAGCAGTTCTCTTTCCCGAAAGGGCATTACTGAATCAATGAGACTGTTACAATAATTGATAATAGCTTCATGGTTGACATTAGAGACATTCCATATGATTTTTAAACTGAGTTCTGTCATGATAGAATTTGTCCAGAGTCCACACTTCTGAAGTATCTTGAAATGAGCTGATTCAATGTCTGGCTTCCTGGCTTCTTTCTCAACACGAGATCAATTTTCTGCTCCATTTACCCAAATAACATTAATTTTGTCAATTATCATTTAGTGAAATCCTAATTTGTCTCTATTTGATCTTTAGAAAGTGGGAATACAGACAGGCGAAGTGAGAGTGGTCAACTACATTAACTTGAAATTACTGATAAAATGTGAGACTGTCCAGTTTGCTTTGAAGATGCCAGTTTTGGACTGGGGTGTACAAAGTTAAAAAAGCTCACAACACCAGATTATAGTCCAACATGTTTAATGAGATGGGTTAGCATATTTTCTCTGTGGGAAGATTGAAGGAACTATGGATGAGCCAAGTCAATTTTGTTCCCAAACAAAGGAAGCTGTTCAGTCATATGGTACAAAAGCATCCTACAGGTGTGTGTGTGTGTGTGTGTGTGTGTGTGTGTGTGTGTGTGTGTGTGTGTGTGTGTGTGTGTGTGTGTTGTTTTGGAAAACAAGAATTTGAAAGTCAGGATTCAGTGAGCACATTCTGTCCCACCTGAGTAAGGATGGGAACGACACTGGGAAGGAAACATTGAAAAAAGCAAACCAACCTGTTCTAGGTATATTTTTATATGATGTGAACAGGTATTGTAGAATTGGCGAGTTCAAGAGTGAACAAATCCTGAGGGGCAGGAGGAGTTGTGACCAAAGAGACAAGGGAGGAAGTTACATGGACTCTGACTCAAACCTTTCACTCCTTTCTGGCCACAGGAGAGATGTCAAAAGATGATATGACAGCTGATGTGCTTCCACTTTTCAAGACGGCTGGTAGTTTTAGACTAGGAATAACAGACCAGTGGATGCTTCAACAGTGTTAGGAAGCTATTCGAGAATGTTTTGAAGGAGAGAAATAACGAAGCAAGAGTTGATCATACATAGCCAACATGGCTTTGTCGGGGTGGTGGGGGGTGTCGTACCGAAGAAGCCTGTTGGAGTTTTTCTGGATATAGACCAGTTCCATAGATGATGATAGGGCCATTGATGCAGTTTACATGGATTTCAGCAAGAGGGGAGGTGGCATCCAAAATAAGTTGGCTCCAAAGCTAACGTCCAGTGGCGTACCAGGGAATCAGTGCTGAGCAACTTATTGTTTGTGGTATTCATAAATGGTTTTGCTGATCGAGAGAAAGTTTGTGCGTATGTGTGTTGGTATGTGTGTGGTATGTGTGTGCTCGAGAGGTGGTGACAGTGTGGGAAAAGAGGATGAGTTTGGAGATAGAATATTGAACATTACAGCGCAGTACAGGCCCGTCAGCCCTCAATGCTGCACCGACCTGTGAAACCAATCTGAAGCCCAACGAGCCTACACCATTGCATTTTCATCCATAGCTCTATCTAATGACCATTTAATTGCCCTTAATGTTGGCAAGTCTACTAATGTTGCAGGCAGAGCTTCCACATCTTTATTGCTCTCTGAGTAAAGAAACTGTCTCCGATATCTGTCCAATATCAATAACCCTGCAATTTAAAGCTATGGCCCCTCAAGCTAGCCATCACCATCTGAGGAAAAGGGCTTTCATTGTCCACCCTATATGACCCTCTGATTATCTTAAATGTCTCAAATCAGTCACCTCTCGACCTTTTTCTCTCAATTGGAAACAGTCTGAAGTCCCTCAGCCTTTCATCATAAGACCTTCCCTGCATACCTAGCAACATCTTAGTAAACCTCCTCCGTACATTCTTTCTATGATATGGTGACCAGAACTGTACAAAATTCTCCAAGTACGGTCACATCAGATTTTTCTACTGCTGCAGCATGTCCTCATGGCTCTTAAACCCTATTCCTCTCCTAATAAAAGCTAACACACTCTATGCCTTAACAACCTTATCAACCTGGGTGGTAATCTTCGTGGATCTGTGCATATGGACACCGAGATCTCCCTGCTCAGCTACACTGCCAGGAATCTTACCATTAGCCCAGTACACTGTATTCTTGTTGCTCCTTCCAAAGTGAATCATTTCACACTTTTCCACATTTGCCACCTCTCAGCACAGCTCTGCAGCTTATCGATGTCCCTCTGTAGTTTGCAACATCCTTCAGCACTATGCAGAACCCCACCGACTTGAGTGCAATCTGCATATTTATTAATCCATCCTCCTAAGCCCTCATCCAGGTCATTTATAAAAATGACAAACATCAGTGGCCCCAAAAGAGATCTTTGTGGTACACCACTAGTAATTGAACTCCAGGATGAACATTTCACATCAACCATCACAAGCTGTCCTGTTTCAACTAGTCAATTTCTGATCCAAACTGCTAAATCATCCTCAATCGCATGCCTCTGGATATTCTGCATATCGCCTACCATGGAGACCCTTATCCAATGCCTTACTGAAATCCATATACACTACATTAGCCATTTTATCGTCATTCACCTGCTTGGTCACCTTCAGAAAGAACTCAATATGGTTTGTGAGGCACAACCTAACCTTCACAAAAATGTGTTGACTATCCCTAATCAACTTATTCCTTT
The DNA here is from genome assembly GCF_020745735.1 of Hemiscyllium ocellatum. NCBI lineage: Eukaryota > Metazoa > Chordata > Chondrichthyes > Orectolobiformes > Hemiscylliidae > Hemiscyllium > Hemiscyllium ocellatum. The sequence continues at coordinate 99,637,227 of NC_083413.1, read as the reverse complement.
CTAGATGATTATGTATCCTATCTCTTATAACCTTTTCCAACACTTTACCCACAACTGAAGTAAGACTCCCTGGTCTTTAATTACCAGGGCAGTCTCTACTCCCCTTCTTGAACAAGGGGACAGCATTTAGTACCCTCCAGTCTTCTCGTACTGTTCCTATAGACAATGACGGCAGAAAGATCAAAGCTAATGGCTCTTCAATCTCCGGCCTAGCTTCCCAGAGAATGCTAGCATAAATCCCATTCAGCCCAGGGGATTTATCTATTTTCACATTCTCCAGAATTGCTAACACTAACTCCTTGTGAACCTCAATCCCATTAAATCTAGTAGCCTGTATTTCAGTATTCACGTCACAAACATTGTCTTTTTCCAGCGTGAATACTGAGGAAAAATATTCATTTAGCACCTTGCCTTTCTCCCCAGACTCCACACACAACATTCCACTATTTTCCTTAACTAATCTTACTCTGGTCATTCCTTGATTCCTGACATACCAATAGAAAATTTGAGAGTTTTTGTTCAATCCACTGCCAACGACTTCTGTGTCCCCTCCTGGCTCTTCTTCGCTCTCCCTTTCATTCTTTCCTGGCTAACTTGTAACTCTCAAGCAGCCTAACTGAGCATTCACGTCACTTCTCTACATAAGCCTCCTTCTTCCTCGTGACAAGCTATTCGACGTCTTTATAAAAGCACGGCTCCCTTGCTTGATCACTTCCTCTCTGCTTGACAGGTACACTCTTATCAAGGACACGCTCGAGCTGTTCCTTCAATAAGCTCCACATTTCCATTGTGATCATTCCCTGCAATCTTCATCTCCATTATATGCATCCTAAATCTTTCCTAACTGCATCATCATTGCCTTTCCCCAGCTATAAATCTTGCCCTGTGATATGTAACTGTCCTTTCCATTGCTAAGATAAACAGAACCGAATTATGATCACAATCACCAAAATGCTCACCTATCTCCAAATCTAACAACTGTCTGGGTTCATTAACCAGTACCAAAACCAATGTGGTCTCGCCCCTTGTTGGCCTGTCTACATAATATGTCAGGAAATATCCCTGCACAAATTAGACAAACACTGATCCATCAAAAGTACTCGAACTACAGCATTTCCAGTCACATTTGGAAAGTTAAAATTCCCAAACCAACCACCCTGTTACTCTCACTTCTATCAGAATTATTTTTTCTATCCTTTCCTCTCTGTCTCTGGAACTGTTTGGAGGCCAATAGAACAACAGGGTGACCTGGCCTTTCCTGTTTCTAACCTCAGCCCAGATTAACTCAAGAGAAGAGTCCTCAAATGACCTTTCTACCACCGTAATACTGTCCTTGATGAACAATGACACACCTCCCCATCTTTTACCATCTTCTCTGTTCTTACTGAAACATCTAAATCCTGGAACCTGCAACAACCATTCCTTTCCCTGCTCTATCCATGTCTCTGAAAAGGCCAGAACATCAAAATCCCAGGTACCAACCCATGCTGCAAGTTCACCTACCTTATTCCGGATGCTCCTGGCGTTGAAGTAGACATACTTCAAACCACCTCTGTGGCTGCAAGTGCACTCTTGTAACGTTGAAACCTTATTTCTGCCCTCACTCTCCTGGACATTGGAACTACAATTTAGGTTCCCAATCCCCTGCTGAATTAGTTTAAACCCACCCGAAAAGCATGAGCAAATTTCCCCCGCTCCAGGATATTGGTGCCCTTCTGGTTCAGATCGAGATCATCTGCTTGCAAAGGTCCCACCAACCCCAGAATAACCCCCAATTATCCAGGTATCCGAAACCCACCCTCCTTCACCACCCTTTTAGCCAAGTGTTCAATTCCTCTCCCTCCCTGGCATGTTGCAAGGATAACAACCCGGTTTGCTCTTGCTCCAAGCTGCTACTCTAGTTCCCTGAAATTTCTTCATAAATCCCCATCCCTTTTCCTACCTATGTCGTTGGTTCCGATGTTGACCACGACTTGGGGCTGCTCCCCATCCACTGCAAGGATCCTGAAAACACGATCTGAGACATCACAAACTCTGGCACCTGGGAGGCAGCACACCAACTGCGAGTTTCTCCTGTTCACACAGAACTTCCTATGTGTCCCCTTAACTATCGAGTCCGCAATGACTAAAGCTCTGCTCCTCTTCCCCTTCCCTTTTGAGCAACAGGGACACACTACCTGCCAGACACCCCATGTCTTATCCCTTGTAATTCATCTCTCAAAATTATCTGAAATGGTATAGTTGTTACTGAGGGGAATGACCACAAAGTATCCCTGCACTGTCTGCCGGTTCCCTTTCCGTACATGACTGTAATCCATTTACCTTTTTCTTGTACCTGAGGTGTGACTACCTCCCTGCATCTCTTCTTAATAACCCCTACTCCCCTCGAATGATCCGAAGTTCATCCATTCCAATTCCAATTCCCTAATGTGGTTCTCAAGGAGCTGGATTTGGTGCACTTCCTACAGATGAAGTCAGTAGGGACACGAGTGGTGAGTGACCCTTACCTCCCACATTCTGCAGGAGGAACATTGAACAGCTCTGACAGCCATTCCCACTATTCTAAATTCCCAAATAGACTATTGAAAAGTAGATTTTTTTAAAAAATAGTCACTTTATCAATCTGGTGCACAGAGCATTTTGCTTGGTTAGCGGAGGAGGATGGATGAGAGACAATAGCTAAGTAGGATTTCGTGTAAAGCAACAGTCCAAATATATTACCTTGTCTTTCACAAATGTTGTGTGTCCACTCCTGCTCAGAGTATACACGAGGTGACTTTATATAATGTAAATATATCTTCCCAGCAGGCCCCATGTCCTCATTGTCGTTCCTCCTATTGTTACTGGGAAAATGGAGACCATTGATCCCACGGTTGATAAGTGTGTTTGTGCATGACACTTATATTGGCCAGTTGGTTGACACCTAGGAAAAATGGATTTGGTTACAGATACATGTAGACTGATTGGTCAGATAGGTGGAGCAGTGGCAGATGAAATGTAACCCTGATAGTTGTGAGCTGATAGGGACATACAAGATAACCAGAGGGTTAGATAGGGTGGACAGTGAGAGCCTTGTCCAAGTATGGGAACGGCAAACACGAGAGAACACAAATTTAAAGTGAGGGGAGATAGGTATAAGACAGATGTCAGACGTTGTTTCCTTACTCAGTAAGGGTAAGGAATGCTTTGTTTGCAACGGTAGTAGATTCGCCAAGTTTAAGTGCATTTAAGTCATCATTGGACATGCATATGGACGTACATGGAATAGTGTAAGTTGGATGGACTTCAGATGAGTATGACAGGGCGGTGCAACATCAAGGGCCGAAGGGCCTGTACTGCACTCTAATGTTCTATGTTCCTTGTTCTATGATGCACTTTGGCAGAAGCCGCAAGATGAGGCTGTACGCAGTGAATGGCAGGACATGAGGAAGCTCAGAGGAACGGCAAAGTTCAGCTGAAGGCAGCAGGACAGGTTTATAGGGTAGTTGAGAATACATATAGGACACATGCCTTTACAGTCAAGGCATAGTTATAAAAACTGAGAGGTCCAGTTGAAGCTGTGCAGGAGTCATAGACTCATCAAGTTCTGCAGCATGGAAACAGGCCTTTGACCCACCTTGCTCTTGCTGTCCAGTTTTAGCAATTAAACCACTCCCATTTGCCTGGGTCTGGTCCAAATCCCTCCATACCTATTCCATCCATGTACCTGCCTGGATGTTTCATAAATGATAAAATTGCTCGCTCCCACTACCAACTCTGACTGCCTGTTCCACATACTCAACACTGACGGTGTGAAAACATTGCCCCTCCTAGTCGTTTTGCTTCTCTCACTCTCACCTTAGCCCTATGCCCTCCAGTTTTACTATTCAGGGAAGAACAGTCCCAGGCCAGTTCACCTCTCCATAAAAAGCAAACCTTGCAGTCCAGCCAGCATGCTCGGAAATCTTTTCGGCACCCCTTCCAGTTTAATAATATCCTTCATATAGTAAGACGACCAGAACTGCATGCAGTATTCCAAATGTGGTCTCACCAATGTCTTGTACAGCTGCAACAAGACGTCCCAATCCCAATTATTAATGCTGTGACTGATGACAGAAAACTGTTCTCTCCCATTCCTCCACGACCCGACCATTCACTATGTAAGTCCTGCCCTGGTTGTCCTTGCCAAAATGCAACACCTTCCATTTCTCTAAATTAAAATCCATCTGCCACTCCTCAGCCCATTGGCCACTTCATCAAGTTCTCGCTGCTTCCCCAAATATCCTTCTTCACTGCCCATTATACCATCAATCTTGTGTCATCCACAAACCTTACCTCTGAAATTCTCATCCAACTTAATTATATAAATGATAAATAACAGTGGACCCAGAACGTGTATCACACCGCAGCTTACAGGTTTCCATTTTGATAAACGATTGTCTCCCACAGCATTCTGCCTTCTGCCATCAAGCCCACTTTGGATTCAGTTGACTAGCTCTCCTGGATTCCATGAGACTTCACCTTACTCAACAACCTACCCATGCGATACCTTTTCAAATATCTTGCTAACGTTCATGTCGACAATGGCCATCACACTGCCCTCATGTACCTTTTGGTTACCACTTCAACCAACTGTATCAATCAGGGCTTGGTTTAGGCCAGAGTTGGAAAATTGTGTGTCGTTCTGGTCACGGGATCAGAGGATGGATGTGATTGGGCTGGACGGAGTGTTAAGGAGATTCACGTAGAATGTTGTAGGGAGTGTTACAATGCAGTTGTGAAGACGGTGGCTCATAAGCTCGGGCTGCTTGCTTTCGAGCAAGAATCCGGGTATATAATACTCTGAGGGACATGGATAGTGCGATAAACAGCATTTGCTTCCCCTTTGTCGAAGGGCCAATAACAAGGCAGGATGATTTTAAGCAGAAAGGCTTGGGGAAGGACATGAGGAAAACTCTTCTCACCTCGAGGTTGGAATGGGCCTGCAATACACTGACCGGGAGGGGAGTTGAGACGGTAAACCTCACAACCTTTCAACAATAGATTAAATTACTTACAGTGTGGAAACAAGCCCTTCGGCCGAACAAGTCCACGCTGACCCACGGCTCACCCAGACCAATACCCCTTCATTTACCCCTTCATCAAACACCACGGGCATTTTAACATGGCCAATTTACCTGACCTGCACATCTTTGGACTGTGGGAGAAAACCGGAGCACCCGGAGGAAATCCACACAGACACGGGGAGAACGTGCAAACTCCACACAGTCAGTCGCCTGAGGCGGGAATTGCACCTGGGTCTCTAGCTCTGTGAGGCATCAGTGCTAACCACTGTGTCACCGTGCCACCCACTTGATGAGCCCTTGAAATGTCATAATATTCAAGTCTATGGGCCAACTGCTGGAAAGTGGGACGAATGGAGATTCAGTATAATTTTGATGGGACAAACATGATGGGTCGCCCAGCTTCTTCTGTTCTATGTGATTCCGTCATTCTTGATGTGGTCAGTATCAGCTTCAAGTTCTACATTAGAGAGCTCATTCACAGAGAGAATTAGCTCAATGAGTTGTAAAACTGAATGAACAAGAAAAGCAGTGGGATCAAAGTGTGCAGTGGAACAGCTCTCAAGGGGCTCGACAGCATGAGGTACTGATTGACGGAATAACCACATCAAAATGAAGGGCTTCATGGAAAAAAAATGTCAGAAGATATTTAGATATTCATGGTGTTGATAGTATTTGAAATAATACAAGTATTGTTGTCGAAGACAAATTGAAAATAACTTTGATGCCTAATAGGATCAAATTAATCCAATCTTTGGGGTATTCAATTACAGAGACAAATCTCAATGATATCACATAGAACATAGAACATAGAACATAGAACATAGAAGGATACAGCGCAGTACAGGCCCTTCGGCCCTCGATGTTGCGCCGACCGAGTCCTACCTAACCTATACTAGCCCAATAACTTCCAAGTGCCTATCCAATGCCCGCTTAAATGAACATAAAGAAGGAGAGTTCACCACTGATACGGGCAGGGCATTCCATGAACTCACAACCCGCTGTGTGAAGAATCTACCCCTAACATCTGTCCTATACCTACCACCCCTTAATTTAAAGCTATGTCCCCTAGTAACACCTGACTCCATTAGCGGTAAAAGGTTCTTAGTATCTACCCTATCTAAACCCCTAATCATCTTATACACTTCTATCAGATCTCCCCTAAACCTTCTCTTCTCCAATGAGAACAGCCCCAAGTGCCTCAGCCTTTCCTCATAAGATTTTCCTACCATTCCAGGCAACATCCTGGTAAACCTCCTCTGCACTCGTTCTAAAGCTTCCACATCCTTCCTATAGTATGGCGACCAAAACTGCACACAATACTCCAGATGAGGCCTCACCAGAGTCTTATACAACTGCAACATCATTAAAATAAACCTGTTGTCATAATCTGTTTGTTCAAAATGATATTATCACAGTTTCCCAGTGGAAATGCCATACAGTAATTTAAAAAAAGCATCACGGGAACTGTGTCAGTTCCAATTTTGAGAGAATCCTCCCGTTCAAACAGATTGTCAGCAGCAGGGAGAGATTCTTTCACAAATAATAAAATGCATCGTCCAGAACAAAAGGTCGCCAAAGTATACTACCATCCTTGCTGTTGTTGGTATTCCTGGTAAGCCTTGTGACAATATAGGTTGGATATATCGCTGCATTAAATCTGACTTATTCCACTCTTTGACTCTTAATCATTTTATTTCCATTTAGCCAAGGCAAATAGTGATGCCAGATGCCAGTATGGTCACTGACTGAGTCTAAAGTTGTCTGTTTCTTGAAACTGTGCAGAACGGCTTTGCCCTGAGGTCAGATTGATGGGTTTTGGCTGAGCACCAGCCCTGGCTGGTCCAGAAAATGTTTAGCTGGACCATTCTCTCTCGTGCTATGGTAATTAAAAGCCTGCTATTGGTCAGATGAGTTTTGTAACAACCCACCTCTTAGTGATATCTGGTGTTTCCCATTCCTTGATGTGAAGGTGATTGTGTTGGTGGATCTTGCTCAGGCACCTCTCTCCAAATGGGAGCCCAGAGACAACAGGTGAGCAACGATCCAGTTGGGCAAGTCACTTGAGAGTGATCAGTGAATGTCAGTACGGATAGCTTTGACCATCTTGTCTGTTTTGTTTTCAGTCAGTGGATGTCTGGGGGCATAATATTTGTGAGGACAGTTCACTGGGAGAGGTGTTGAGTGCAAGATTCCAATTATGATTGGTTATGTTGAATTATTTGATCGTCAAAAAGATGAGTGATTTGTGCTATTTGGAAAACGTTGGACAGTGCTGTGGTGTGGACTTTTTTATGACAAACACTGACATCTGGAGTGCAGTGGTAGCAGCTCTCACGTCACATCGAGGATAAAACAACTCTGTCCAACAGGATGTTCCCCAAGTTGCCCTTTGTTGGTGTTATCCATTGATGTTCCTGGAACAGCACTGGTCAATGTGAAGGGGCTCCCATGTACATTCGTTTGGTATTGTTATTTAGTCTTTGGCTACCGGTTTGGATAAGACTTATTATTTTGATTATTGTTATTTTGTTGGTACTGACAAATGAATCATCTGGATATATTTTAAACGTGATTCACTGTGAAGCCATAGTGTTACACCATGGAATGCAGTGCTCCGTTAATTTTGTGAAAATCTCTGTTCTTTGGCCAGGTCCACAGGGCTCAGAATGGTGGAGATTGGGTGGTTCACCAGGATTCCTCACTGATCAAAGACAAGTTTGTTTGGGGTGACTGATGGGTGATTTAGGATATTTGAGATTGTTGTGTTGCTCCAAGGATCCAAGTGGGATAAAGAACATCCGGCCGTTTGGACTGACAGTTAGCCCTGCTGTTGGGACCTTCAATTCATCTGATGTTCAGAACTCAGGGACTTGGTGAGATCGATACTAAATCTGCGTCACCAGTTGATTTATGTCCATCAGTAGCATGCAACTCAAAGAATATGCTTTATGATGTGTGTTGTTGAATTCCTTTATTGTCAAAAAAAAAATGCATTGTTCTGCCTCTTGATCCTGGTTTGCATGATGTTCTTTGGCCAATAGCATGGGACATCATTGTACCAGTGATTAAACAGGATGTCTGCTCAAACAGTGACTGAGGTTTACAGGTGGGCTGGTTGATAGGAGGTCACATTTCGTTGCTGAGTAAACCCCAGACTGTTTTATGGCTATCGAGGGATGGAAATTGAGTTTGGGGTGGGAGAGGAGGGTAGAGCAGATGGGTGGGAAGGCAGATGGACAGGTAGGATATTTCAAGGGGGCACTGCCGAGTTGGGGGATTAGGCCTGTGTTAAGGTTTAGGGAGGCAAATGAGGAAACTAGTTGAATTTACATTGATTCTGTCTGGTTAGAAGGTCCGAATGCAGAAGATGAGACGTTCTTCCTCCAGGCAGCAGGTGGTTAGTGTTTAGAGATGGAGGAGGCCCAGGGACTGCATGTCGTTGGGGGAGTGGGAGGTGGAGTTGAAGTGTTCAGCACGGGGCAGTGGGATTGGCTGGTGTGGGTGACCCAGAGATGTTCTCTGAAACGATCCACAAGTTGGTGTCCTGTCTCCCAGATCTGGAGGACACCACATCGGTTGCAAAGATACAGTCGATGACATTGGTGGAAGTATAGGTAAATTTCTGTTGGATGTAGAAGGAACTTTTTGGGCCTTGGACAGAGATGAGTCGGGAGGTGGGGTGCATGTTTTGCACTCCACATAACTGGGACACCTGCATGGATCAAACACACCGCCCCGTGGCTGAACACTTCAATCCCCCTCGCACTCAACCAAGGACATGCAGGTCCTGGGCCTCCTCCATCGCCAAACCCTAACCACCCGATGCCCGGAGGATATACACCTCATCATCCTTCAGTTCTTGATCGTTGAATTTGTAGCAAATTTGAGGTGGATAATTTTGTCTTTGTGATAATGGACCCAGTGTGGGGATATCAATCGCAGAGAAAGATCTAAAAAGGGAGCAATGGCTGCAAGAGGTAGTTGGCTGTGCAGGTAAAGCTCCATTTTCATTTTTTCATTGAGAAGGATATGGGTGTGGTGGTGAGGCCAACATTTAACAATCTTCCCTAATTGCACAGAGGGCCGGTAAGAGTTAATCAGGTTGTCATGGCTCTGGAGTCACATGTAGGATAGATGAGGTAAGGATGGCAGATTGTCTTCCCTAAAGGACATTAGTGAATGAGATGATTTTTATGCCTGACAACTGTCAATCGTTACATCATCATAATTCGACTGATTGAGATTCCACCATCCACCAAGAGAAAGTTGACCCAGCTCCCCAGATCATTGCCTATGTCTATGAATTAACCGTCTCGTGATAGGTCCATTAGGCCATTGTCCTGCAACATCTTTAGTAATGGCATGAATCCAGAGCGGTTTAGGAATGACGCGGTGGCACAGTGGTTAGCAAGGCAGCTTCAAAGTGCTTAAAGACCTGGGTTCGATTCCATCATTGTGTGACTGTCTGGATCATATTCTCTCCGTTTCTGCATGGGTTTCTTCTCGAAATCCAAATGCGTGCACATTAGATTGGTCGGCTGCACAGAATTGTCCCTCCCTTCCCAGGGTATCAGGTTAGGTAAGTCTGTCACGATAAAAACCTCATCCATTTGGTGGTGTCTGGGTAGGAGTCTCTTCAGAGTTTTGCTGCAGATTCAATGGGCCAAATGACCTCTTTCTATACGGTAGGGTTTCTATGATCCTCTCACAGAAACAGTCTCTGATGATTGCCATGGAGAATGCTGGTTAGGTGATGAGGATTCGCAGCTCCAGTGTGCGCTCTGAATTTGGGAGGGCGATCTCTATTCTTAAGGAGAAGAGTTTGGGAGCATGAGTCAGGACATCAGGCAGGACGCTTCACTTAATACCTGGTAAAATGTGTGATTTCTAAACCAGAAAGTTGCAACGAATAAAGTAATATGGATTCAGGTTTTATTTGGGTGTGGGTTGTGGTCAACAGTGTTGGATATGTGGCTGAGTCTGTGTCAAATGTTGCAGTGCTTATGATTTCGGTGAGTATGCAGCTTGGGTAATGATGGTTGGATTCATTACTGAATGCTTCCATGGTACGGATTGCAACGATGTTCAATGCTGTCCATGAGGGAGGGACTCAATGCCTGATCATTTCTTTCATCCACATTGTGGACAGCATTCATTCCTGGACAGTGTGGAGTGATTCAATGCCCTGTGCTGTCATTCATTCAGTGGGGATATACAATTATGTGGCCAATCTGAGCTTTGGAGACTCCAAAACCAAATACTGAAATTTTGCAATCAATCTCCAAGGTAGGTGCTTCCTATTCGCTGTTCTACTGATTCAAGATGTCATTGTGTGAATTTTGTGGTCTCAGAGGAATCACCAGCCAGTCTGAGTAATCTATAAAGGTGGTGTAATCAAATGCTGCCAACCCAATAAAATCATTGAGTACATGACCTGTTTTCGTGAGCAATCTGCTGTTCATGTTTTCCCTCTGTCTTTTAAGATTGCAAATGATTCATTTAGAGAGAGGTTGCTGCTACTGTTCAGATTCGTTAAACTTCATATGACATGGAGCAACAATTATCTTTGTGCACTGCTCACATCTGGGCTCAGGCATTAGAGAATGTTTGATCGGTAACTTCTCGTCTGTCTGTTCCTTTCTCTGTCTCTTGCAGTTAGTCTCGTGGTGATAATGATCTTAGTTCGGCGGAAGTGTGGTCTTTCTGTATGCAGCACTCACTATCTGGTGGCCATGGCAACATCTGATCTGCTGTTCATTGCTTTTGACATCGTACTTGACTGGTTTTCATATTATTATTATCCCCGGTGTTTCCTGGACATCACTCCTGATTGCAGTGTTATCGATGTCCTTGTCTGCTTGACTATTGATTGTTCTGTCTGGTTCACTGTTGCTTTTTCTTTTGATCGATTTGTTACCATTTGTTTTCATCAGATGAAAACGAAGTATTGTACAGAGAAAACTGCAAAGAGGGTTGTAGCAACCATCTGTATTTTCTTTTCTTTAAAGAACATTGCCAACTACTTTCGATATATACCTAGAAAGATTATCAACAATGTCCCATGGGAATGTAAAATGCGGTCCAGTTATTACAGTGACCGGTGGGAAAGTTTTCAATACTTTGAACATTTTTTCACACCGTTGTTACCATTCACTTTTCTTCTCTTTCTCAACATTCTGACTGCTAGACACATCTTCCAGGCCGTGAAGATGTGTAAGGGACTGTGGGCCCACGGAAAAATAGAGAATGATCCAGAGATCGAGAGCAGAAAGAACTCTGTGACTTTACTCTTTTCCATCACCACCAGCTTCATACTTCTGTGGTTTCTGCATGTTTTAAACTTCTTTCGAGCTGCTGATTCCTTGGATTACTATGATCGTCGTCTCTTTAATGAAGTCACATATATGCTGCAGACCCTAAGTTGCTGCACAAATGCACTTATTTATGTGGTGACGCAGAAAACGTTCAGAGACCAGTTAAAGTATGCGTGAAATATCCAGTTATAAAAGTTACTCAGTTGGTGAACAAATCCAAGTCACTGAAAGCCAACATTAGCTGCAGCAGATAATGGAACAAGGAGAAGGAGGAGTACCAACTTAGTCTTAGAGTCTCCCATGGGGAACTTTGTCAAAGGCCTCACTGAAGTCCATATAGATCACATCTCCCGCTCTGCCGCCATCAATCCTCTTTGTTACTTCTTCAAAAAACTAAATCAAGCTAGTGAGACATGATTTCCCACGCAAAAAGCCATGTTGACTATCCCCAATCAGTACTTTCCAAATACATGTACATCCTGTCCCTCAGGATTTCCTCTAACAATTTGCCCACCACCAACATCAGGCTCCCTTTCTATAGTTCCCTGGCTTGTCCTTACCACCCTTCTTAGACAGTGGCACCACTTTTGCCAACCTCCAGTTTTCAGTCATCTCACCTGTGTCTATCGATGATAAAAATATCTCAGCAAGAGGCCAGCAATCACTTCTCTAGCTTCCCACAGAGTTCCAGAGTACACCTGATCAGGTTCTGGTGATTTATCCATCTTTATGCATTTCAAGACATCCAGCACTTCCTCCTCTGTAATATGATCATTTTGCAAGATGTCACCATCTATTTCTCCACAGTCTAAATCTTCCGTATCCTTTTCCACAGTAAATACTTACTTAGTTTCTCCCCAATTTTCTGAGGCTCCACACAAAGGCCGCCTTACTGATCTTTGAGTGAACTCATCCTCTTCCTAGTTACCCTTTTGTCCTTAATGTATTTGTAAAAACACTTTGGATTCTCCTTAATTCTGTTTGCCAAAGCTATCTCATGTCCCCTTTTAGATCTCCTGATTTCCCTCTTAAGTATACTCCTACTTCTAACAATTCATTCCAATTATCCTGTCGAAACCTGACATATGATTCCTTTTTCTTAACCAATCACTCAATTTCTTTAGTTTTCCAGCATTCCCTATCCATTTCATGATAACGGACATTTTTAATGGGCAAGGGATGATTCCATCTGAGTAACAAAGTGAAAGAGACTGGTGGAGCAAAGCCTGTGTAAAATGCTGACAACAAGGAGCGACAGTTAGTAGAAAGCCGAACAGCAAAAGCAAAACGGATAGAGGAGTTAGACATGAAAGGTACTTTCATCCCAAGCTATCAGTTCTCAGTGAGGTACACAGATACATAAATAAATGAGCTGGATGAAAAGATCACTGTTCACTGCAGAGTCCTCTCCACGCTTCCTCACTGAATACACTGATCCACACATCTCGACAAAAGGGGGGAAAAAGCAGTGTTATAAAGAGTAAATCATGTTCTGCATCTTCTAATTGCAAATCTATTTTCAACAGTAATTCATTTCATTCAATTCTCGGTATCGATCCATTTATTTATTCCTTACTTTCCATGAACCAGTTGATGTGTTGGTGGGGAATCCAAGTCAAAAAAGACGGACTCCTGGACTCTCTCTCTGCACCTTCCAATGCCCCAGCTCCCCTTCCGATTTAAGATGCTCCTTCAAATCTCCCTCTTCATATCAGTTACTGTCACCTGACCTAACATCACCTTCAATGTGTCAACATCAGCTCTGATTAATTTGTCATGATAAAGGTCTTTTTTTAAATGTGTTTGGGGATGAGGTTGAGTTAAAGTGGACAGTGGTGGTGCTATCGTGGTGAGTACAGCTGCCTTCCAAACAGGTGACCTGACTTTGATTCCCAGCAATCGCAAGTTATCATTTTGACATTGATCAACCGGAAAGCCCAAAGACAAAAGGAATTTGATCAGGATGAGAATATATACAGCTTTCATTCCAAAACAGAAATGCTCAGCAGGAGCAGACAGAGGGCAGTCTGGACTAAAGTATTCACCTGCTGCTTTATCTCAAACCTTCCTCCCTCTAATCCCACCAAAGTGACTCTAGCTGTGCCCCATCTCTGGGGGATGTTTACCGAAGGGAGATGGAGCTGGGAGCTGATTGGATGAACTGGGATTTGTGTGGAGCAGGTGCCTTTGACTGAGAGAGCTGGGGGTATTTCAAACAGGTTCTGGCAGCCACTGTCCCTTTTGCCATGTGCACTGAGCAGGGAGTAAGTATCTGCGTGGTTATGTCTGTCTCGGTGTGTGAGAGTGTGGGGAGCGTTTGAATCTCAATCCCTGTTTGATCCTTTAATATCCCCCATTCTTTTTCTGAACCAGCCCTCCCAAATCAAGCCGCTGGAACAGGGTCTCTCCCCAATGAGAAAGAGGGAGTGTGGGAAATCTTCGAGAGAGTTGGGACCAACCTGAAATGGAGAGTATCACCACTTTAATCATGCCATGTCTTTCCTTAACTCCTGTTTATCTCTGAGCTTTCCTCTTCTCTCTCTCTCTGTCTGTCTCACATTCTGCACCTCTCTCTCTCAATCTTTATCTCTCTCATGCTATATCTCTCTATTACTCTCAGCCTTTCTCTTTGACTTTTTCTCACCTACTACTCATTTCAACTTTGTTGATTTTTCCCCACTCTCTTGCTTTCTTTTTTCTTGTTTCACTTTCTCTCTTTCTTGACTTCCCTATTTCTGTTTTTCAATCCTAAAACTGCAGCCCTCCTGCGCCAATTTTGCACCCCCATCCCTGACAAATTCTGCAGTCTCACAAATCCAGCACTTCCCCCTTCCATGATCTCAGTCTAATTACCCTCCGCTTTGTGCCTTCATCTCCCCTAAACCGCCCATTTTGGCGATCCTCCATTATACACCAACGGTATGTCGGAGACCCTCTGTGTCTCCAATCCTCCACAGTACTCCCTATGCCTTGTCCCAGCCCTGGGGTGGATAACAAATTGAGCATGTGCAGAGACTGACCTGTCTTTTGACTGCCTGCTGCAATGTCATAGAATCATAGAGTCATACAGCACAGAAACAGACCCTTCGGGCCAACTTGTCCACACTAAACCTCATCCAAAACTAAGTAGTCCCACCTGCCTGTGCTTGGACCGTATCCCTCCAAAAGTTTTCTGTTCATGAATGTTCCCAAATGTGCATCTTGGAAAGGCAAGTCAGGGTAGGACTTATATGCATAAAGTAAGGTCCTGGGGAGTATTGCTGAACAAAGAGACCTTGGAGTTCAGTTTCACAGTTCCTTGAAAGTGGAGGGTTGCTGAACAAAGATAACTTGGAGTCCAATTTCTCACTTCCTTGAAAGTAAAGTTGCAGGTCGATTGGATAGTGAAGAAGGCATCTGCAATGCTTTCCTTTATTGGTCAGCACTTCAAGTACAGTGGTTGGGATGTTAGGTTGTGGCTGTATAGGACATTGTTTCGGCCACTTTAGGAATGCTGCATTCAATTCTGGTCTCCCTGCTATAGGAAGGATGTTGTCAAACTTGAAAGCCTTCAGAAAAGATTTACACGGAAGCTGCCAGGGTTGAAGAGATTTTGGGAGAGGGCAAATAGGCTGGGGCTGTTTTCCCTGGAGCATCGGAGGCTGCGGGCTGAGGTTTATAAAATTGAGATGGACATGGATAGGGTAAAACAAGAGAACGTTGGCTTAAGGTGAGAAGGGAATATTTAAAGCAGACCTAAAAGACAACTTTTTCACACAATATATGTTATGTGTATGGACTGAGCTACCTGAGAAAGTGGTGAAGGCTGGTACAATTTCAACATTTAAAAGGGATCTGGATGGGTATATGAATTGGAAGGGTTTAGAAGGATATCGGCAAATTGCTGGCAAATGGGATCTGTTTGAAATGGATGAATTGGACCAAAGGGTCCGTTTTCGTGCTGTACATCTCGATGACTCTCTGCCTTTTCAACGTTGTAACTGTACCTGCATTCATCACTTTCTCTGGCAGTTCATTCCAATACGCCAACCACTCTGTGTAATATTTGAATATTATCACCTTTGAATATGACACCCTGTTTTGATATTCCTATTCCCCCACCTGAGGGATAAACCTTTTCATTTACTTTCTCTATGTACCTCATGGTTGGATAAACCTCAAAAACTCAACACTCCACCTCCAATGCTCCAGTGAAAAAAGTCCCAGCTTTTCAGGTCTATTTTTATACCTCAACCCTCCATTCCCAGTAACACCTTGATAAATATTTACTGAACCCTCTCCAATTCAATCCTTCCTCTAACAGGGCAACCAGAATTGTACACATTAATCCAGAAGAGGCCTCTCCAACACTCCATAAAACCTCAGGACAACAACCCAACGCTACATTCAATGGTCTGAGCAATGAATGCAAGCATGCTGAATGCCTTCTTGACCACCCTGTCTACCTCTAACACACATTTCAAAGAATGATGTAACTGAACCCCAAGGCCTGTCTGTTCTGCAACACTGCCCAGGGCCCTACCATTAAGTACTATCCTTGTTTGTTTCACCAATGTGCAACCATCACACGTTTCCAAATTAACCTCCATCTGCTACTCCTTAATCCATTGACTCAATTGATCAGGATCTCTTTGCAATCTTAAGTAACATTCTTGACTGACCACTTCACCACCAATTTGGGTATCATCCACAAACTGACTCACAATGCCTTCCATATTCTCATCCAAATCATTTACATAAATGACAAATCAATCCCTGTGGAACACCGCTGGTCACAGGCCTCCCATGCAAAACATATACCTCCGCCATCACTGTCTGTTTCCTACCATGAAGTCACTTTTGTATTCAATTAGCAAGCTCACCCTAAATCCCATGTGAACTAGTTTTACTAAGTTGATTGCCATGCAGAGCCTTGTCAAAGGCTTTGCTGAAAACCAAGTAATCAATGTCGTTCGCTCTGACCACATCAATCTTTTTGGTCAGTCCTCAAAAAAAACTCAACTAAATTTCTGAGACTTCATTTTCCTCACACAAATCCATGCTAACTATCCCTACTCAATCCTTGCCCCTCAAAATACTTATAAATCCGATCTTTCTGAATCACCTCCAACAGCTTATCCACCACCAAAGTCAGACTCACAGATCTGGAAGTTCACTGGCTTCTCCTTTCATCCTTTCTTAAAAACTGGCACAACATGACCCACCCTCCAGTCCTCTGGTATTTCACCCGTGTTTATAGATGATACAAATATTTCTGCTGTGGCGCCATAATTTCCTCCCCAATTTCCCACCATGTCCTGGAATACACGTGTTCAGGTCCTAGAGATTTATCTAACTTTATGTTTTCTAAGACCTCCAGCACTTTCTCTTCTGCAATGTCATCCTTGTTTTCAAAACATCAGTATTTATTACCCTGAGTTTTCTAGCCTTCATTTCTTTCTTAACAGTAAAAACTGATGCAAAATATTCATCACCTGAAGTTCAACACAAAGATAACCTTGTTAATCTTTAAGGGGTCTTGCTCTATCTGGAGTTGCTGTCTGGCTCTTATTGTCTTTGTACAATCTTTTTGGATTATCCTGGACCTTATCTGCCAAGGCTATCTCATAGCTTTCTTTTCCTTCCTGATTTCTTTCCAAAGAATGCCACAAAACTGTTCATAACCTCCAAGAGATCCAGCTGATCCTAATTGTTTGTATCTAATTCATGATGCTTTTTGATTATTGACGAGAAATTCAATCTCTTTATTCATCCATTATTCCCTAATCTTTTCAGCCCTGCCTTTCACTCTGAGAGGAGCAGCATGACCTGGACTCTCCTTACTACACATTGCTCAGCGGCAGCCGGATTAGGAAAATTAAACTGCCCAGCTATTAGAACATTATTATTCTTACATTTGCGATTTCAACATATTTTCTTCTCAATTTCCCTCTGAGTACTTGGGGGGGGCGGGTAGGGTGTGTGCTGCCGTCCAATCCTTTCAAGGTGATCATACCTTTCTTATTTCTAATTGCAAACCATAGATTTTCATGAAATGGTCCTACAGGAATAGCTACACTTAGTACAATAATAAAGTACAGGGTAATGTTTACCTAATCAAAAATGCTCCTCCCTGTCCTCTCTTGCCTCTCTTTCTATCCTTCCTATAACATTTAAAATCCTGAGCATTGAGCAGCCTGTGTTATCCTTGCCTCAGCCACATTTCTGTAATCGCTCTGACAGGCGTGTTCTATGTTGCCAGACATACCCTCATCAGCCTTCTCTGTATAGAAAAGAATGTAGTTTAATTCTTCCAAAGTACTTTGGGTTCTGAATTGCTGGTGTCTACCTTGCTCTTTTCTGATTGGAACCATTCCCATCTTTCTGTTTATTTTCACTGTTACATAGAAACCGCTCCCCCTCCCCCACCGCTCCCCAAAACAAAAGGTTTACAGCCTCTCGAATTAGAACCCACAAGGATATAGGTCCCTTCCATTTCATGTGAAACCCTGCCTTTTGGAACAAGCGTTTTCTGTCCCAGAAGCGATCCCGATGATATTAGAAACAGAATCTTTGCATATTGCACCACCTCTTCAGTGTGATTTATCTGTCCTGTTCTTCCCTCATTTGAATTTGGGACTCGACATAAACCAGAAATTACTACTTATGATGTCCTGTTCCATTAACCTTCTACCGAAGCTCTTAGATTCTCTCTTTAAGCCCTAATCCTTTCCCTAACGATGTCATTCCTCCCAACGTATACAACAACTTTTGGCTTCTCACTCTCCCCTTTGACAATCTGCTTCAAATGTTTTGAAATGTCTTTCACCCTGTCTGGCACCAGAAAAGCAACATACCATCCGAAGTTCACGCCCACTGCTGCTCAGTCTCTTCTTTGTACCCCTGAAGGGATGGTCCCCTGCAACAATTGCCCTTTTCAATCTTAATCAATCCGTTTCACAGAGGATTCATTCCTAGTGTCCAAGATCTGATAAATAGTTCTGTTTTCCTCTGAGAGGCTTTCTGTTTTTACAGTACACAAACAGCGTATCTGTTGGAGAGATGAAATCTGCAGGAGAGTTCTGAACTACCCTCTTCCCATTCCTGACAGTCAATCATATATCTGACTGATCCTGCTGTGTCATCACTTCTCTTAATCAACTCGTCATCACACTCAGTGTCTCCTGTGTGCCCTCAGAAACATTAGTCCGAAAAAGAAGCTCACAATAGCACATTATATATGAAACTAAACATAACCACAAGTTCGATGTGAACCATGCAAAAATATAGAGAAAATATTAAACATACAATAATAAAATAAAATCAAACACTGAACTGAACAAATGAAAAGAAATATACGACTACTCTGCAAATAACCCAACAATCAGCTTTCAGTCTCTGGATTAAAATAAACTTCCCAGAGCCATCCATGTGCAGGCCTCTCTGGAAGCTCTGTGTATAAACTGTCTGTCCTCCTTTGTTTTTCTGTACATCATTTTGTTTTTGTCAAAATCCACCCACCACTGAAGACACGCTCACAGGTCTATAAGTTCCCTGGCTTTTCCTGACTTCATTTCTTCAATAATGGTACCATCAGGCACCGTCCAGTATTTCAGCACCTCACCCGTGGCTTTCGATGATACAACTGTCTCAGTAAAAGGACCAGCAAGCTCTTCCTCACAGACTGACATTATTGAAGATCCGAGAATTGTTTAAGTGTGTGACGTGAAGTCCCCAAACAGCCCAGCCTCCCATCCACTCCCTACCAACATCTTGGACAGCACAGACAATGTCATATTGGAGTGTCTGGACCAATCACTGACCCTGGAAAATCCTTTGAAAAGAATAAAACTCCCAGAAGTAATGACCCAGTAAGTTGCATTGGCCTCGATGGGACTTGACTATCGTGGTGTGTGGTCCTGAACTCCGTCTGAATCCGCAAGGAAATGCATCGTCATCCCTGTCCACACATGGAAGGGTAAGGACTGCAGACCGACCAACTGTGTCTCTGTTACTGAAACGGGGACACCACACTGACTCCACTGTGTCTCTGTCACTGACCTGGGGACACCCCACTGATTCCACTGTGTCTATGCCACTGACCCAGGGGAGAGCAGACTATTTCCACTGTCACTTTGTCATTGGCCCAGACACCATTGTCCTGAAGGGTCACTCTCTCACCATAGAGAGGCAACTGGTGGTGAGTTTAACTTGGGCCATCACAAGGTTGAGAAGGCAAGGCCTTCTGATGACCTCAGCTGGTATGGGTAACACAGCCCCTGCTGTTAGCTCTGTATCACAAAGCAGCCATCCAGCCAAGTGAGAATCAGAGAATCTCTGCAACGCAAATGGAGACAATTTGGCCCATTGAGTCTACACTGCCCCTCCGAGGATCATTCCACCCAAACCTACCTCCCTACCCTGTCCCTGTAACCTGTATTTCCCATGGTTCCCATGGCCATCCCACTCCAGCCCACATCTCCCTGGACACTATGGATAATTACGTTAAATGTTTCACCCTTCTGTGGTTTCTAATAGGTACACTTGGCCTATTGTATTGTGGTCATGGTTTGGAGGTGTCAGTGTTGGACTAAGGTGGACAAAATTAAGGATCACACAACATTAGGTTATAACCTGGTGTTGTGTTTTTATAACTTTATTGAAATGTAGTAATTCATGTTGGTATTTTAGGGGGTGGGTGCCTGCCTTGTTACAGAACGATGAAAGGAGAGTAGAGGACCCAATGGGTCATTTCTCTGAAAACTTTTTTCATTTATTCAGAAAGTAGCTGTGGATTTCTCCTCCTGGCAGCCAGAGGGAGCCACTCTGCCTCTCCTCATGACCTGCTTCTTCCTTGTTAAGTCCTTCCATATAGGAGCAGCCACCTTGGGGTGACATCGCCACGCAGCCCCTTGTAGCTTTGAGTTGGTGATGCCAGTGTTGGACTGGGGTGTACAATGTTAGCAATCACACAACACCAGGTTATAAACCAACAGGTTTAATTTGGAAGCACTACCTTTCGGAGCACTGCTCCAGAAATCACAACCATCTGATGATGGAGCAGCGCTCCGAAAGCTAGTGCTTCCAATTAAACCCGTTGGACTATAACCTGGTGTTGTGTGTTTTTTAACCTTGCGTCTTTGGGTCAATCAGGTCATTGTGAGACTGTCAGAAATAACAGTGTGAACAGGGACACAGGGACCTACACACAGTCCCAAGCACACATATATACAAACCAACACACACATACAGAGACAGAAATAAATTAAGACACAGACATATGCACTCATAAACACATACATACATATGCACACGTGCAGGGATACACAGCCAAACAGTGAGATACAAAGACACAGACCCACAGAAACACACATGTGCAGGTGCACAAGTGCATACGAAAACATATACATACTGATCCATACACACAGACAGAAACACAGAGAAACGTACATACAATCACAAAGACATATATAGAAGAAAGTGAGGATTGCAAATGCTGGAGATCAGAGTCGAGAGTGTGGTGCTGGGAAAGCATAGCAGATCACACAACACCAGGTTATAAACCAACCTGGTTGCATAGCAGAGGGCGGCACGGTGGCACAGTGGTTAGCACTGCTGCCTCACAGCGCCAGGGACCTGGGTTCAATTCCTGCCTCAGGCGACTGACTGTGTGGAGTTTGCACATTCTCCCCGTGTCTGCGTGGGTTTCCTCCGGGTGCTCCGGTTTCCTCCCACAGTCCAAAGATGTGCGGGTCAGGTGAATTGGCCATGCTAGATTGCCTGTAGTGTAAGGTTAGGGGTATGGGTGGGTTGCGCTTTGGCAGGTCGGTGTGGACTTGTTGGGCAGAATGGCCTGTTTCCACACTGTAAGTAATCTAATCTGGCAGCCTCTGAGGAGCAGTAGAATTGACATTTCGGGCATAAGCCCTTTATCAGGAATTATTCTCCTGCGCCTCGGATGTTGACTGACCTGCTGTGCTTGCCCAGCACTACACTCTTGACTATGAAGACATACATACACAGAGAGACATTTATGCGCAGTCAGACACAAAGACACACATATATGCAGGCACACACATAAATACAGAAACACAGACACACACACACGCGCTGACAAACAAAAGACAGACTCTGTGTTTAGTAACTCATACTGCTCTGAATTTAACCATCTTTAAGATAAATGGCCAGAGATCAATTCAGGGTGAATTTGAATTTGGACAGGTCAGACCAGCCATAGGTTGCAGATAATGATTTCAACAGGGTGGACTTCAGGAAATAAAACTTGCTGAAAATAATCGAATGTGTCTCAACATCAGGTCGAGGAATATAACCAGATAATCTTCCACTGTCACAGTCACCGGGTGATACATTTGAAGAGACCACACTTTCTTTGAAACAGAATCACCGTTATCAATATATTAACTGTGGAGCAAGAAACAGTCAGTGAAAGTTGGCATCAGGCTGCCAGGTAGAGCAGGCATTCAGATTCGGGACACTGAGGTACTCAGATGTTGAATATTGCCAATAGAAAGAACAGCATCTATTCAATATGTAAAACTAGGAAAGTAAAACCAGAAATAGTGAAGATGAGGAGAGGGAGGAAGCAGTAGGAGTGAGCGATGACTGGCGGATATCGGAGTGAGCAGGAGTTTTGTGGGAAGAACTTATATTTCCCAATGGAAATGAATTTTATTCAAACCATCACAGGACAGGAAGTGGGTGGGAGAGGTACACAATCAACAATGTATCTGCCTCATTGTGGATGACTCATTGTTGGAAAATGAGTTTAAAGCTGTTTGTTAGTGACTTCAGTGTGAACGAGATTGGTTTTTATGTTCTATTCTGTCAAGGGATGCTTTTATTTCCATTTTGTCACCTTGCAGAAGGGTGGCACCTAGCACTTGCTCCCAGGGCTACCAGGGTTCAGTTCCCACCTTGGGCGATTGTCTGTGTGGAGTTTACACATTCTCCTCGTGTCTGAGTGTGTTAATTCCGGGTGCTCTGGTTTCTTCCCACAATCCAATGATGTGCAAGTTTGGTGAATTGACTATGCTAAATTGGCCAAAGTGTTCATTGCATTAGTCAGTGGGAAATGAGTCTTGGTGGGTTAGTCTTCAGAAGGTCGTGTGAACTTGTTGGGCGAAATGGCCTGTTTCCACACTGTAGGGCACCTAATCTAATTGAGGAGTGGAGGAAGCATCGACCGAGTCCCATGGTGGTAACAAAGCGAATGGGTGATTCCCAGAGCAGCAGCGTAATGAGTCCTGGCATGCGGGCCAGAATGTGGAGGCCAGGTAACTGATGGTCAAATCTGGCACAAAGCAACCATTAACAAGAGGCCTCAAGCAACAAATGACAGCAGCACAAATGGAGCTGAGGAAGGGTAAACAGTAGGTTTAAGCAGGGAAAAAGAAGAGAAAGAAGCAAAAAAAAAGCAATGGGAGAAAACAAGGAATGCAAAAAGTCATTAAACATTCTGGAATTAAAAGCTTTAATGATGACCATGTAACCATTGTCAGTTGTCTTAAGGGAAAGAAATCTGCCATCCTTATTTGGTCAGGCCTAAATATGACTCCAGAACAACACAAGTGTGACTCTGAGATGCACTCTGAAATGGCTTGGCAAGGCATTCAGGTATATCAAGCTTTACAATGTTAGGCCACTGTTGGAATATTGCATGCAATTCTGGTCTTCTTCCTATCGGAAGGATGTTGTGAAACTTGAAAGGATTCAGAAAAGATTTACAAGGATGTATCCAGGGTTGGAGGTTTTGAGCTATAGGGTGAGTTTGAATAGGCAAGGTGTTTTTTTTCCCAGGAGTGCCGGAGGCTGAGGGGTGACCTCATAGAATCATATAAAATCATGAGGGGCATGGATAGGGTAAATAGACTAGGCCTTTTACGTGGGGTGGGGGAGTCCAGAACTCGAGGGTTTAGGGTGAGAGAGGAAAGATGTAAACGAGAATTAAGAGGCAACCTTTTCATGTAGAAGGTGTTGTATGTCTGGAATGAGCTGTCAGATGAAGTGGTGGAGGCTGGTAAAATTACAATATTTAAAATGCATGTGAATGGGTATATGAAGAGGAAGGGATTGGAGGGATATGGACCGGGTGCTGGCAAGTGGGACTAGATTAGGTTGGAATATCTGATCGGCATGGACAAGTTGGACCAAAGGGTCTGTTTCCATGCTGTACATCTCTGTGACTGTGACTCTGTGAGTATGGTGGAGAGAGGAAAGGTGACCACACCAAATGGCATTCAGCATAAACTCATAATACCAGAAAAATGCATACCATGATAAGGAAACCATGTTGAGGAGGCTGGACAGATTGTTGTGACAAGGAATGGGAAGAGACACAGATAAACACTGCGTAGATTTATGGTATGTGCTCAGTATAACCTGGGAACAGCAATCAAAGCTCCCATGTTGCACCAGCCCTGCCGAAATGAGCAGTTACAAATATATTCCTGAGGCCACACCACCGAATCAGAGAAAGATTTATTGTTTGGTTATTATTGACCTACTTACAGTTTTGATAAAGCCCCTTTGACATGAGACTGTTCACCCTCAACTGTCATTCAAGTAATAGAAGAGGTAATCCCCGAGATGGGGGAACTATGATTACAATGGACTCAGATCACGATGAGGTTTAAGTGATCCAGCAGTTATTAACAGACTACAAGTAATTATAAAAATGAATAGAATTTTGGTCTTCATTGCTGGGGTGATGGATAGAGTTTTGTACCTTGTATTTAAGGAAGGAGATAACAGCATCAGAGGCAATTCAAGAGAAGTTCAGTCGGCTGCATTGGCGACTGATCAAGGATGGGAAAACCAATTATGCTTTCTTCTTTTATTTTGAAAGATTGTGGGAAGATCTGCTAGATTTTGGGTACGGGGTGAGCTTGATAGTAAATGTTGAGAGGAGGAACCTCAAACTAGAGGACATCGTCTCAGAGTAGGACACATTTATTTAAAACTATACACGAATAATTTATTCCCAGAGAAAGTGAATGTTGAGAGTTCTCCACCCCAGATAGCTGTGGAGGGTAAATCACTGAAAGGATCTGAACAGGAAGTAGGTAGAGTTGAAATATCAGTCAGTTAAGGGCTATGAGGAGCAAACACAAAATGTATTTCATTTCCCAGGGTAGATGAATGGCGCGGCAGTCGTGAGAGGCTAAGTGACCTACTTCTGCTCCTATTTGTGAAGCTTTTATGAAGTTTGTTAGTTGCAAGGAGTCAAACAAAGGTTTCACAGCCTCTACCACTTGCAGATCTTAGGAATAGTCGTGTGACTGAATAGGACAGTGAAGAGAACATTAGCCAAAGCCATTCAGAAGACAGGGCAGAGATGGACAGATCTGCTGCCATGTACCTTAGCGCAAATGGATTAACCTCATAAGAGTGAATGACATCAGGACAATGAGATTGCTGGGCATGTTGTGGCAAGAAGCAAGGATCGAGGATCCACAAATTAAACAATTTGTGAGAAAGCTCTGCAAGCAACAGCACGTATTGAGACAAGAGGGAGAGAATCAGAGTTACCATTCAGACTGCCTCCACTGTGTTACTTTGTCTTTATACAAAATTGTGACTGCTGTGTGCCGCCAGTGTCACTGAATGACGTTACATGTCACAATGCATGCCAGTTGCAAGACTGACCTCACACACAGATTCAGCTGCAACATGATGTCCCAATTCCTATACTTAAAGCAACGATAAATAAAGGCAAGTGTACCGAAAACCTTTTTCACAATTCTGTCTACCTGTGACACCAGTTTCAACAAATTATACACCTGCACCCATGGTCTCTTCCTTCGGTAATAGTCCCCAGGATCCTACCATTAAGCGTATGAAACTGGCTTTGATTTGCCTTATCAAATTGCAACATCTCACATTCATCTAAATAAAACGCCATCTCCATCCCTGAGCCCATTAGATCAAGGCACTATTGATATCTTTTTTCACTATCCACTACACCACCAATGTTGGTGTAATCTGCAAACTTCCTAACCAGTCCTCCTATATTGACAAGCATCTCATGTTTATAAAGTAGGAAAACAAATGGACCCAGCACTGAACCTTGTGGCACAGGCCTCTACTACAAACAAAAACCCTCCACAACCTTCCTGTCTCCTACCTTCAAGCCAATTTTATGTCCAAATGGCTAGCACTCCCTGTAGTCCACGTGAGCTAACCTTGCTAACCAACCCACTATATGGAATCTTGTCAGACATCTTGCCTAAGTCCAGGCAGACAATGTCCACCACTCTGCCTTCATTAGTCCTCTTTGTCGCTTTTTCAAAGAACTCAATCAAGTTATTGAGATATGAATTCTCGTGCATAAAGCCACATTGACTATCTGTAATCAATGCTTGCTTTTCCAAACACAGGGTAACCTTGATTATCCGAAGGAGATGGGCTGGCAGTATTTCTTTCGGACAATCAATTAATCAATTAATTGATTAAATGCCTGTCCTCTGGGGCCCGGAGTTTTTAATGTCTGTGTCCGGTTCAGGAGACTGCAAAAGCACACAGCGTGCGAGAGCCCGCCACGAACACAGGCCCTGGCCAACACTGCCACCCCCAACCTCCTCCAAAACCGACCACCCATCTGCCCCCACTCCCTCACCGGACAGCAGGACTGCACACCAACAAGACTGCTGCAGCTGCCATTGTGGGGTACGTTTCAACATAGCACACGCACAGAGAAGGTTTTACTGCAACATTTGACAGGTTCCACCTCTGCCTTGTTTAGGACAATGTTGGAGAGATTATCTGGGAAAGAGGGTGATTAGGGTGCATACCTTTGTAGAACTCCAAGGGAAGTATGCACAGAGAGAGAGGGCTACCATTCGGAGATGGTGCCTGTTTAAGCACAGTTAAGAAAAGACGCGATCACAGCTGGAAACACATGATTCTATCAGGATCTCGAGATCGGCTTTGGATAATCTGATTTTCAGATAATTCATTTTTGGATAATCGAGGCTCCTCTGTACATGAAAATCCTGTCCCTCAGAATCCTCTCCAACATTTTACCCATGTTTTTTTCTTACCACTTCGTTTAAATAATTAACCACCTTCCAGTCTTCATTGATAATACAAATATCTCAGCAAGGGCCCAGCAATCACTTCCCTACATTCCCACAAAGTTCTGGGATATACATGATCAGTTCACGAGGAGTTATCCACCTTGGTATATTTTAAGCTGTCCAGCACTACCTCCTCTGTAATTAATTTAGATTAGATTGGATTCCCTATTGATTGGAAACAGGCCCTTGCAATTGTCAAGCTATCACTATTTATTTCTCCAAATTCTCAAGCTACTATATCCTTCTCCACAGGAAATACTGATGTGGAACACTCGCTCAGTGTCTCACTCATCTCCTACAGTTCCACACATATCTGCTCGAGCTACTGTTTTGTCCTTAATGTATTTGTAGAATCTCTTTGGATTTTCATTGACCTTATTTACCAAAGTACCGTAGTGCACAAAGCTGCTCTGGGGGGGAAAAGAGAGGAAGGCTGGTAGGCAGCTTCAAAAGGTGGTAAGGTGAGTGATTCCATAGCTTGACGGATAGACAGTAGCAGCCGAAATCATGAGTCATATATGGTCTGTTGCCTCTCAGGTGTATGGGTTCAGAATATAAGAGAATATAAGAGAACAGCTGGATAAACCCCTGGAAAGAGAGGGTGAAAACCAGCAATAAAGTCAGTAGCTGGAAAAAGCACAGCTGGTTAAACAATGTCAGAAGAGCAGGAGAGTCAAAATTTTGAGGCAACATCCTTCATCAGGACTGGGTAGGAGGAAGGGGACAGCAAAATAAATAGAGGGAGGGGATGGAGCTGGGGGAAGATCGGTGGCATGGTGCCAGGTGGATGCAGGAGGAGATGATAGTGAGTAGTCAGTGGGAAAGGTGGAGTAGGCAGGTGGGAAGGAGGATGAACAGATGAGGTTGGGTCGAGGAGGCAGGAGGAGAGCGAAGGCTGGATCTGGGATGAGGTGGGGGGGTGGAGAGATTTGGAAGCTCGATAATTCTATGTTGAGGCCTTATGGCTGTAAGCTCCCACGGTGGAAGATGAGTTGCTCTGCCTCCAGTTTGCGTGTAGCCTTATTTTGACAGTGGAGGAGGCCCAGGATGGGCATGTCTTTAGGAGAATTGGAGGGTGAGATGAAATGACTGGCAACCAGAGGTAGGATTGATCAGAGTGTACGGACCAAAGATGTTCCCTGAATTAGTACCCAACTTTGCACTTGGTCTCCCTGACGTAGAGGAGACCACATGAGGAGCAACAATGCAATAAATTAGGAAATACAGGTGAATCTCTGCCAGACCTTAAATAATTCCCTGGGGTTTTGGACAGAGGTAACAGGGGAGGTGTGGGGGCAGGTATTCTACGACTGCAGCAAAATGTGACAGATGTGAGAATCATGTTGGATGGAAGTGTGGAACTGACGAGGGAGTTTCGGAGTGAGCAATCCCTACGGCAAACAAATAGGGGTGGGGAAGGAAATATCATTCTGGTTGTACGGTCAGACTGCAGGTGGTGAAAATAGCAGAGGATGATGTGTTGGATTTGGCGATTAGTGGGGTGGCATATGAGGACTAAGGGACTCTATCCTTGTTGTGGTTGTGGAGAAGAGGGGTTTGAGAGTAGAGGTATGGAAAATGGAAGAGATCCAGTTGAAGACATTGTGGATCACTGGGGTAGGATAAATTACATTCCTTAAAGTAGGAAGACATGTGAAATATCCTGGAAAAGAATAGCTCATCCTGGGACCAGATACAGCAGAGGAATTGAGAGCATGTGAATGCATTTTTGGAAGGGAAAGGGCTGGGAGGAGGTGTAGTCGAGGTAGCTGTGGGAGTTAGTGGATTTGAATGCTAAGCCGGTTGCCAGAGGTGAAGGCTGAGAGGTCCCAGAAGGAGAGTGAGGTGTCAGAGATCGTCAGGATGAATTTGACGACAAGGATAAAGGGTATGGGTGAAGTTAATGAACTGTTTGAGCTCCTTGTGGGAATATGAGGCTGCGCCAACACAGTCATCAATGCAGTTAAGCAAAAGGTGGGGAATGGTGCCGGTGTAGCTGCAGAAGTAGGATTGTTCCACATATCTACCTCTGCCAAGGATGCCCAACTTGAAGAGGTTTCCCTCCTCACTCTCAGTGGGTCCCTCTCCCTGGTCATGTCCACCACTCTGAAGCCCTTCAATCACTTTGTAAGAATAAATATACCTCCCAGACCTCCTTGACCACTCTAAACCATACACCCAAACTCCTCCTGAATCCTCTAGATGCCATTAACCACACCGTCACTCCAGCCACCCCACTGCCACAAACCATGCCTTACTCCTACAGATGCCGTTGACAATGTCACATCTGCGAACCCCACCTCCGCTGATCCTACCAACCCCAATGCCCCTGCAGAGACTAACTACCGCTTTCACCTCTGACACCGACCACGTCACTTCTGCAAATGTCAATCCTGGTGCCATTCTGACACCGCCTTGCAGACTCCACTGACCAAGCCACCCAACGAATGCCGCAAAACACGCCACTTCCACCTCTGCTGTTGACCTCGCCACTTTCCATGGAATCTGCCGACTGTGCTGCTTCTGCTGTTATCACCACCCATCACATGGCCATTCCTATTCCACAGAACCAATCTCTACCCCAACTTCAAACTCCAGTTCAACAGTAGTCGCCAGTCCCAAGCCCTGCAACGTCTTTAACATTCCCTGAGATTTCTCTCTCACTGAGGATGTACGGTCAGTCCTCAGCAAACAACTCTCCTTCATTTTACTATGCCTACATGTCAACAAATTTCAAGATATCAAACTCTTTTTCTGGCAACTCCACCTCTGTGCCTCCTTCTTTGAACGTCATTGCCACCCACTCTCCAAAATCCCCTTCTACCGCATCCAAGCACCATCCTCCTGGACACCTCATCCTGGCCTCCCACCCTCCGTGTGTCACATCATCAATAGCTTCAATCTCTCCACCCTCTCACTCACTCCAACCTCTCTCCCTCTCAATGCGCAGGCCCTGCTCCCTCCACTCCAACTCTAATATCCAACCACCTGAAAATGGAGTTGTGGTAGTAGTTTGGCACTTCTGCCTTAACGTCGCTGAGGCCAGACGCCAACTCGTTGACACTTCCTCATATTGGCCCCTCGATCATAACCCCCTTTTTCATCAGCACTCATTTCCCATACCATTGACAGCCTCATCGATTCAGGAAATCTACCATCCACAGCCTCCAATCTTATAGTTCCCTGCACCGCTCGTCTCTATCTCCTCGTCAAAATCCATAAACTTGATTGCCCCAGTCAAAGGATGGTCTCTGCCCCACTGAACTCTTCTCCTTTTACCTTGAAAGTGTTCTGTCCCCCTTGGTCCAGATGCCGACCAACACTCCACCCCCCCATATGTTCAGGACACCACTTATGCCCTCCATCTACTCCAACACGTTCAATTCCCCGGCCCCCAACACATCACCTTCATCGTGGATATCCAGTCTCTCTACATTTTTATCCCCCTCCCCTGCAGACCCAACCAGATCTATCCACTGATACTCTTGGAACTGATCACCACTATTACTCATTTTTCTTTTGAATACTTCCAATTCCTACAAAACAGATGGATAGTAATCAATACCTGCCTCACGTCCGAGCTACCCCTGCCTCTTTGTAGGACGTGTGGAACAGTCCCTCCTCCACAGCTACACAGGTACCATCCCTCAAGGTATGATGTGGACATGGAAGGGAAGAAAATCCTGTCATGCATGAAGGAAACTTTCTGAAATAGTCTATTTAAGTTGAATTTAGGGGCCTAAAAGTTGAACGTGAGCAGATTGACCGAAAATGCATTTTGGTATAGAAAGCAGTGGATGAAAAATAGGAGACATTCAAATGGGAGATGAACAGTTGCAAGCTAGGTACATATTCATGAGAAATAAAGACATAGTATCCAAAGCTAGAAAAACTTGAATAACTAAGGACACTGATGAGAAATTAAGGAAGAAAAAGGAAGCATGTGATGCAAACTGAAATAGTAATAGCAAAAGAAATCAGGGACAATAGTTCAAGTGCAGGTGAGGTGCTAAGACTGGAGGACGAACGGCTGAGAGGAAGCATGATACAGGAGATGGATGGCAGGAGAAAGGGTGGCAAGCTGTGTTAAAACAAACAGCAAAAGGTTCTTCAAACATATTAGTAAAAGATTAGTGAAGGATACAGTGAGGCCTAAAAGATACAACCCGCGTAATGGCAAACTGCTAACTGAAGCAAAGGTACTGTTCAGGCACTAAATAAGTGCTTTGCTTCTGTCTATACCATATTGGAAAATAATGGTAAGGGTCCTTTTGAAATTGTGGGTTTTGAGCAACTGAGCAGTATAATGATAGAGAAAGTAGAGGCACTAAAAAATCTCAGGTAGAGATGTGGCCAGTGCTGTCTTAAGTACATCCTAAATCGCTGAAACAGGTAAGAGAGAAATCGGAGAGATGTTAACAGAAATTTTCCAGTCTCCTGTGAACACACGATTAGTCCCAAGGTAATAAATTTGACGTCAATGCTTATAAAAGAGACAAAAGATAATCCAGGACATTCTAGACCTGTCAACTTGACATGAATACTGTGTAAACCGATAGAAGCCATCATACAGTACAGGGTAAATATGCACAGAAAAATAAGTTAAAACTGGACAGTCAACCAGGTTGGTTCAAGGGAAGTTCAAGTCTGAAATTTAATTGAGTTCTTTGACGATAGGAAAGAAGCAGTAGATGAGGGTAGTGAACTTTCAGAAAACAATTGATACAGTGCCACATGGCAGGTTGGTGAGCAAATTAGAAATGCTTGCGATTGATAGGTCCTGGGCAATGAGTTGGCTAAAATATGGGAAATAGAGTGTAACTACAGAAGTGGTATTTGTTCCGACATGAGGTAAACCACTCTGCAATTTAAACCCGACTAGCAGAAAAGCACATCTCGATCCATAATCTGTTACATTTCGAGAGGCAAAGAACTATCCCAGCTCGCGGACACCTCCTCCTACTGGCCCCTTGACCATGACCCCACCTCCCACCACTAAACCATCATCTCCCAGACCATCCATAACCTCATCACCTCAGGGGATCTCCCATCCACCGTCTCCAACCTCATAGTCCCACAACCCCGCATCGCCCGTTTCTACCTCCTGCCCAAAATCCACAAACCTGACTGCCCCGTCCGACCCATTGTCTCAGCCTGCTCCTGCCCCACTGAACTCATCTCTGCATATGGTCCTGTCCCCCTTAGTCCAAGAACTCCCCACCTACGTTCGGGACACCACCCACGCCCTCCACCTCCTCCATGATTTTCGCTTCCCCGGTGCCCATCGCCTTATCTTCACCATGGACATCCAGTCCCTGTACACCTCCATCCCCCATCACGAAGGATTCAAAGCCCTTGGCTTCTTCCTTTCCCGCCGCACCAACCAGTACCCTTACACTGACACCCCCCTTCGACTGACTGAACTGGTTCTCACCCTGAACAACTTCTCTTTCCAATCCTCCCAGTTCCTCCAAACCAAAGGAGTTGCCATGGGCACCCGCATGGGCCCCAGCTATGCCTGCCTCTTTGTAGGATATGTGGAACAGTCCATCTTCCACAACTACACTGGCACCACACCCCACCTTTTCCTCCGCTACATCGATGACTGTATCGGCGCTGCCTCATGCTCCCACAAGGAGGTTGAACAGTTCATCCAATTTACCAACACCTTCCACCTCGACCTCAAATTTACCTGGACTGTCTCAGACTCCTCCCTCCCCTTCCTAGTCCTTTCTATTTCTATCTCAGACGACTGAATCAACACGGACATTTACTATAAACTGACTGACTCCCACAGCTACCTAGACTACACTTCCTCCCACCCTGTCCCCTGTAAAAACGCCATCCCATTCTCAATTCCTTCGTCTCCGCCGCATCTGCTCCCAGGAGGACTAGTTCCAACACCGTACAGCCCAGATGGTCTCCTTCTTCAAGGACTGCAGACTCCCCCCAGACGTGATCAACGATGCCCTCCACTGCATCTCCTCCACTTCCCGCTCCTCCGCCCTTGAGCCCCGCCCCTCCAACCGCCACCAGGACAGAACCCCACTGGTTCTCACCTACTACCCCACCAATCTCCATAGACAGCGCATCATCCGCCGTCATTTCCACCACCTCCAAACGGACCCCACCACCAGGGATATATGTCCCTCCCCTCCCCTATCAGCATTCCAAAAGGATCACTTCCTCCGTGACTCCCTCGTAAGGTCCACACTCCCCGCCAACCCAACCTCCACTCCCAGCACCTTCCTCTGCAACCGCAAGAAATGCAAAACTTGCGCCCACACCTCCTCCCTTACTTCTCTCCTAGGCCCCAAGGGATCCTTCCATATCCACCACAAATTCACCTGCACCTCCACACACATCATCTATTGCATCTGCTGCACCCGATGTTAAATGTGAACAAGTATGTGGATGTACCGACTGGGGAATTTGCAAAACTTGACCTACTCTTTGGAAGTAAGACAAGACAGGTGACTAAGGTGTCAGTGGATGGGGGTGGGGGGGCAATTTGTGGCTAGTGACTGCACATTCACAAGTTCTTAAATGGTGACGGAAAAAGTTAGACAGGACATAAAAGTTAAAGTACTAAATTTTTAGGAAGGCCAACTTTGACAGTATACGCAAGAAATGTCAAAACGTGGTTGAGGGCAGATGTTCGCAAGTAAAGGGAAGGTTGGAAAATGGGAAGTTTTCAAACATGAGAAGAGGAGAGTTCGGAGACAGTATGTTCCTATTAGGGTGAAAGGCAAGCCTGGAAAGTGTAGGAACTACTTGATGGCCAGAGAAGCTGAGGTTTTAGACGTGAAAAAGAAGGAAGCATAAGGCAGGTATAGTCAGCAGAGATTGAGTGAATATTTGGAAGAGTATAAAAGCAAAAGGAATCTACTTAAAAGCAACATCAAGAAGTACATGAGATGGCTTTGGCAAATAGGGTTCATGATAATCCAAAATGATTTTATGAATACACTAAGGACAAAAGGGTAACTAGGGAGAGATCAGGGCCCCTCAAAGGTCAACAAGTCAGCCAATGTCTGGAACAGCAGGAGATGGGGGAGATACTAAATGAATATTTTGCATCAGTGTTTCCTGTGGTGATGGGCATGGAAGATAAAGAATGTTGGGAAATTGATGGTGACATCTTGAAAGATGTCCATATTACAGCGGTGGTGGAGTAGCATCTCTTGAAACACACAAAGGCAGATAAATCCCTGGGACCTGATCAGGTGTACGCTAGAACTATGGGATGATAGGTAAGTAATTGATGGGCCCTTGCTGAGATATTTGTTTCATTGATAGTCACAGGGGAGGTGCCAGGAGATTTAAGTTGACGAACATGGTGCCATTATATAAGAAAAGTGATAAGGATAGCCAGCGAGCTATAGATCGGTGAGCCTGGCATCAGTATTGAACAAATTGGTGGAGGCAATCCTGAGGAACAGGATTTACACGTATATAGAAAGGCAACGAGAGTCAACTATGGCTTGTGTGTGGGAAATAATGTCCCACTAACTGGATTGCGTTTTTCTTTGAAGATGTAACGAAGAGGATTGATGAAGGCAGAGTAGTGGACGTGATTTATATGGTATTCAGTAAGGCATTTGACAATGTTCCTCATGGTATACTAGTTAGCAAGATCATTTTACATAGAATACATGGAGAACTAACCATTTGGAAACAAAACTGGCTCTTAGATATAAGACAGAGGGTGGTGGCAGAAGGTTGTTTTTTTCAGACTAGAGGCTTGTGACCTGTGGTATGCCACAATGAGCGGTGGTATATTCATTGCTTTTCATAATTATATAAATGACTTGGATATGAACATGGGAGTCATAAGTTAGTAAGTTTGCAGATGACACCAAAATTGGAGGCAGAGTGGACAGTGAAGAACGCTTCCTCAGAGTACAACATACTCATGGTGAAATGAGAAAATGGGCTGAGGAGTACCAGATGGAGTTTAATTTAGATAAATATAAGGTACTGCACTTTGACCAGGACTTATTCATTGAATGGTAAGGTCCTAGGGAGTGTTGCTGAACAAAGAGACCGTAGAATGCAGGTTCATAGTTTTTTTGGAAGTGGAGTTGAAGGTAGATAAGATAGTGATGAAGCCATTTGGTATGCTTTACTTTATTGGTCAGAGTATGGAGTATAGGAGTTGGGAGGTCATGTTGCAGCTGTACAGGACATTGGCTGGTCCATGTTGGAGATTGGAATATTATATGCAATTCTGGTCTCCTTCTACTAGGAATAGTATTGTGAAAAGATTTACAGGACCCCACCACCAAGGATATATTTCCCTCCCCTCCCCTATCAGTGTTCCGAAAAGACCACTCCCTCCGTGACTCCCTCATCAGACCCACACCCCCCACCAACCCAACCTCCACTCCCGGCACCTTCCCCTGCAACCGCAAAAATAAGATTCCTGATGAAGGGCTTATGCCCGAAACGTCGAATTTCCTGTTCCTTGGATGCTGCCTGACCTGCGGCGCTTTTCCAGCAACACATTTTCAGCTCTGATACTCCAGCATCTGCAGACCTCACTTTCTCCTTTACAATGATATTGTCAGGGCTGCAGGGAGAGGTGGAATAGGCTGGGGCTGTTTTCTCTGGAGCACAGAAGGTTGAGGTGTGACCTTATAAAGGTTTATAAAATCATGAGAGGTACGGATAGGATAAATAGACAAAATATTTTCCCTGCGGTGGTTTAGGGTGAGAGGGTAAAGATTTGAAAGGGACCTAAGGGGCAGCATTTTTCATGCAGAGGGTGGTGCATGTATGGAATGAGTTGTGGTGGATGCTTGTACAATTGCAGCATTTCAAATGGCATCTGGATGGGTATATCAATCAAGGGTTGGGGGGTGAAGGGCCAACTGCTGGCAAATGGGACTGGATTAATTTAGGATAACTGGTTGGCATCGACGAGTTGGACAAAAGTGTCTGATTCCATGCTGTACATGTTTGCAACACTTTAACCACAGATCCTGGAAACTGGAAAATATCCTAAAAGAAAAGGTAAAATTAAAACAAAAGGCTGAAAACTATAATAAAATGTAAAAAATGGGAATTTGTAAGGGATATTAAAATCATCAGCAAAATCATTGTAATTATATTCGGGAAACAGATTGGGCAGGAGCAACTGAAAATTAATAGTGCAGATGTGCCCACAAAAAAAAAAGAAATGATGAACAGACTGAATGATTAGTTTGAATTAATCTCATATTTATTTACATTTGAGGCAGAAACTAATATGGTTAGATAACCCAGTAAAACTAATATATGGAACAGTGCCACCAAAATTATCATACGTATAATAATAGTAACAAAGAAAATAATAGTGCCAATGAACAGATTGGTGAGAACATTGTGATGTCCTAACAATAATCTTCCAAAGTTCTCTCAATTTGGAATCATTAGTTAGTTTGAATTATATATGTCATTCTGCTATTTAAGAAATGTGAAGCCGCAGGTAAAGGGAATTAGAGATCAGTTAGCCAAACATCTACTGTCAAGAAAGCACTGGAATCTATAATTAAGGATGGGGTGAGTGAACATCTTGAAAATGTTCTGGAAAAGGACTAAAGAGAAAACCTGACCAGTACTTTAATCATATTATGGGCACTACTACCTAGAGTGTTTTCACTACGAGGTTAGTAATGAATTTTATTCCATTGGTCAAAATCTGGTCTAGTATAGTCTGCTGTTTGTTTGATGCCAAAACATGTGGTATCAGAAATTGCCCTAAAAACATCCACAAATTCATCATTCACACTATCTTTCCCTCTCCAATTGTTCCAATCTATGTAGAGCTTAAAAGTGCTCATACTAACTGTCATATTCCTTTGGTGAGTTCCAATTATTTATTCTTTGTGACACAGTGCAGCCATGTTGTTATTGTTAGTGGCCCTGTACACAACTTCCGCAAGTGACATCTTGTCTGTACAATTCCTTATCACCACCCAGACTGCTTCTATGTCCGGGTTTTCTCAATTTTAGGTATCCCCTCTTGATTGTGCCAATAATACCTCTTCCTCCACTCTTTCTCATTCCCTTCAATAGTCACATCCCAACATGGGTCACCTACAGCCACATCTCAGTTAGCACAACCAGCGTGAACTTACTGCAAAATCCCAATTTGTAGTGCTCGCTCATTTGCTTTGTATTGAATGGTACATGCATGCCTTAAGTTTTGTCAGCTTATTATTTTTGTAACCTCGAATTTTATCTGAGTTGCTCTGAGATCTGCATTCTCTATCCCTTCCTGTTATTTTCTGTTTATCATTCCCGACGTTAATTTCTTTCTCTGTTGCATTTCCCCATTTTGTGATCAGCGCAACTTCCCAAATTTGGACTTATGCTCCCAGTATCTCTCCCATGTTTGCAGATGATGCATAATTGATTTCAGTTTGTTTTAATCCAAAGCTGCTCATGATTTGTTGGAAAACTTCAAAAAAGTTGTTCGAACCTTCATTCAACTGTACTTCACCCAGCTGTCCACAACGAGTAGAAAAATACAATTGCCCAGACTGCTGCTTACATAGCAACAGGATTAGGTCATTCAGCCTCTTGAGCCTGTTCCACCATTCAATGAGATCATGGCTGATCTGTGGTCGATTGCCACATATCGAGCCTTACCCATATCCCTTTATGACGTTGCTTAGTAAAAAGTATCTACCTCAAATTTGCAATTAGCAACTGATCCAGCATGTACTGTCACTATTTGGGACTTCCAAAGATTTACTACCCTTTGTCTGTGGAAGTGAACAGTTTGTTCATAATTCTCAGATTAATGTTCTTTATTTCCAGAATTCCCCATACAGTGGAAACAGTTTGTCATTATCTACTGTCTTTTCCTGTTAATATCTTGAAGACTTCAAACAGATCAACTTAACCTGCTAAATTTTAGAGAATTATGAGGCAATCTCATTGCTGCAGTTCTGGAGTCATAAGTAGGTCACATGAGGTAATCATAGCAGTTTTCTTCCCTAAACGTCAAAATGGTTTCCTGGCAATCAAGAATGCTTTTATGGTCATTATTACATGCAAAATTCCAGTTTTTTTTCCTAAAAAATAAGACACCATGGGCGGCACGGTGGCACAGTGGTTAGCACTGCTGCCTCACAGCGCCAGAGACCCGGGTTCAATCCCACTTCAGGCGACTGACTGTGTGGAGTTTGCACGTTCTCCCCGTGTCTGCGTGGGTTTCCTCCGGGTGCTCCGGTTTCCTCCCACAGTCCAAAGATGTGCGGGTCAGGTGAATTGGCCATGCGAAATTGCCCGTAGTGTTAGGTAAGGGGTAAATGTAGGGGTATGGGTGGGTTGCGCTTCGGCAGGTCGGTGTGGACTTGTTGGGTCGAAGGGCCAGTTTCCACACTGTAAGTAATCTAAACAAATCTAATCTAAACAAATTCCATCACCTTCCATGGTGGGATTCGAATCTAGGTCCCCATAATATTACTTAGGTCTCTCAATTAACATTCTTGCAATAATACCACAGATCATCACCTCCCCAAATCAGAATATGGCAGCAGAAAGCACTTTTAGCAATGGGTATGTGAAATGAACCAAGCTGGACAAAATGTTGGCAATAGCTAGTGTAAATTATCATCATCCGTAGCGATGTGATCTGTACATGCTAAGGAATCATTGTACATGGTGGGAGGATATAATCCATACCATTTAAATGTTGGTACAACTATAAATTCCCAGCTTTGGGAGGACAACGAGCAGTTTTACTTGTTCTGAGAATTTGAGCGCACTATGCAGGCAGAAAGGTTATTAATTAAAGACAAAGTCTTGGAAAGAATTCAGCAAGCTTTGTGATACAGTGGCGGTGCCCCTGCCTCTGTGCAAGAGGACCCAGGTCTGGGTCACACCTGTTGCAAGGTATGTTGTAACATATCTAAATAGGTTGTTTAAAAACATCTAAGGGAAAGGCAAGAGAAATTAGTGTCAATCTGGGAAAGATGCTCTATTATATAGAGAGGGAAGTTTAAAGAATGCAAAGGGTGAGCAAGGCTTTGGCAAATTTGAAAACAATGATAATATAGCACTGGAAACACATTGGTTAGAAAATCAGGCAGAACAGATCCAGTGTTACTTTGTATCAGCAACCTTCTTTGGAAACTATTCGTATTAATCAAAGTCGGCATAAAAAACGTGCAGCAGCTATCAAACTGCTGAAATGGAGGAAGTATACTTCAAAAGCTAGTGCTTCCAAATAAACCTGGTACTATAATCTGGTGCTGTGTGATGTTTACATTTATCCTGGAGATGCAACTATCTAACATCAGGGAGATCATAAACCACACAGGAGCTGCCCAGGTCTGTGCAGAATTCTTGTCAATTCTGCTAACTGTAGGATTTGTCACATATAGAATTGCCCTCCTTGTCTGACAGCATTTACAGCACCTCTGAGTCACAGGTTCCATTCCATTTGGGTTGACATCATGGTCTCTGCTCTTATTCTGCAGACTCTGCTCAAAGTCCTTTCCTTGATCCACCTCAACATCAAACATATATCTGACACTTCCAGGATTCCAAGAGCTTCCTCCACCTGTTACTGTCGTGTTACACAAGACAGTCATTCCTTTCCCTGTTTCGATTCAACTCCGGTCTGTTGCTTCTTCCTGCGAAAGTTGAAGGCTGTTGCACAATAATAGGCTGTTTATCAAAAAAAAAACAATATTTAAAAGACTCTGTGAAACCATCAGCATAAATTTCCATTTTTTTAAATCAACTGGAACTTCTCCTACATTTGAACTTTCAGCCATGGCGGTTACAGATCTACCAGGTTCTGATACTCTGCAATGAGTTAACTAAGGTTCGTCAGAAACATCACAAATGGAAGGGAGAATGTTGAATATATGTTTCATCTTATGTAATGCTGTGCTTCGCATCACTAATCAATTCTTCACTCAGGCTAATGTATCAGCATGAACTTCTTTAGTTTTTAAGCTTAAATATTTATCTTTTTTGTGGCACCTGACAGAATCCTGTTTGAAAAACCAAGCGTCTAACAAAAACAAGTCCCTTCATTTCCCTGATTAGTGTCTGCACCACAGAATGGTAGTTTATCAAATAATCTTTCCCTTTTGTTAAATCATGGTGACATGTACTAATCAGACTATACGTCTCCAAATGTATAAAGATTTTCTTGATAATAGATTCCAGCATTTTCCTGATGACACGCCCCTCTGCAGCATACTCCTAGCTTTCAAAAACAAAATAGACGAACTCAGATACAGATTTATCTGCAAAACGAAATGAGAGACTACTATGTGCACTGCTTGATAAAGACTCAGCTCACCCCTGCATTCCCAATTACACCCTACAAGCTAATGGATTCTCTGAATATTGCATGGATCACATTGAGTTCTCGGGTGAGGCTGAAGACGAAGGGGGTATGTTTCCTGATCAACAACTCCTGGTGATCAGACGTAGCGACCATGGCAAGCCATTGCTTCCCGGACGAGAATACCTCATAGTAAAATGCTATTCCTACTACATTCCTACAACAAGGGTTCACCTCTGCCATCCTGACAGCAATGTTCATACCAACCAGGTCCTCGATGTGATTTACACCTCCACAAGCACTCCAGAGATATAATCCCTCGAGGTCCTATTCATTGTGGCTGGTGACTTCAACCAGACCAACCACAAGGGAGTACTGCCAAAGTAGCACCACATCTCTTCCCTGGCTAGATGAACGACTGGACAAACTGCGACACAACCTTTGCATTCTCCTAAAACACTACAGAAAATCAAATCACAGCACTGTGCTTCTCCTCGAGTTTACAAGCAGAAACTGAAACGAGAGAACCATTCACAAACGAAAGTACAATGCTGGTCCGATGCTGTGGAAGACATTCTCAGAAATTGCATGGAAATCATGGACTAGACTATGGTCAAGTGCTCAGCAGAAACCTTGGACGAGTATACCACCACCGTCACAAAATCATGAAATCGATTTCTTACTGAAGACCACAGGGGAAGCATTCAATTCAGATAAAATCATAGAGTCATAGAGATGTGCAACATGGAAACAGACTCTTCAGTTAAACCTATCCATGCCGACCAGATATCACAACCCAATCTAGTCCCACCTGCTAGCACCCCGCCCAAATCCCTCCAAACCCTTCCTATTCATATACCCATCCAAATGCATCTTAAATGTGGCAATTGTACCAGCCTCCAGCACATCCTCTGGCAGATCATTCCATATATGTACCACTCTCTGTGTGGAAAAGTTACCCCTTAGGTCT
Source organism: Hemiscyllium ocellatum (assembly GCF_020745735.1). NCBI lineage: Eukaryota > Metazoa > Chordata > Chondrichthyes > Orectolobiformes > Hemiscylliidae > Hemiscyllium > Hemiscyllium ocellatum. The sequence goes on along the minus strand of NC_083413.1, from coordinate 99,596,530 downwards.
CTTTTATATCTTTCCCAAATCACCCTAAATCTATGCCCTCTAGTTCTGGAATCCCCGACCCCAGGGAATAGACTTTGTCTATTTATCCTATCCATGCCCCTCCTAATTTTATAAACTTGTATGAGGTTGCCCTCAGCCTCTGATGCTCCAGGGAAAACAGCCCCAGCCTGTTCAGCGTCTCCCTGAAGCTCAAATCCTTCAACCCTGGTAACATCCTTGTTAATCTTTTCTGAACCCTTTCAAGTTTCACAACATCAGCAATGTACAAGCCAACCTTCAATCCAATAGATTCCATTTACACAGCCCGCTGCCGCAGAAAGGTGGCAGACATCATCGAGGATCCATCACACCCCGATAATGATCTCCTACAACCTATTACATCAGCCAGGAGTTGCAGAAGTCTGATCACATTCACCAGCAGGTTCAGGAACAGCTCCTTCCCAGCCCTTATGATGATGAATGGTCTCTCTCTAGCCTCATACAACTTTGCTCTCACTGAGAACATGCACTGTGCAATGTAACCTGTATGCTTCTTTGTACGTCTTTGCGATCTGTACATCCTTGCTTATGATGGTGGGACTTTGGGTATTGTTGTAGAAGAGGGGACGGAGGCAGTGCAAAACATAAATCTTATATAATTAATGGCCGGGCACTTGAGTAGTGATGTAGTTCAGAAGGACATGGGGGTGCAGGACATAAATCACATATAATTAATGGTAGGGCCTTAGGCAGTGTTGTAGAACAGGTGGACCGAGAGGTTGTAGGACACAATTCTTCTATAATGAATGGTAGGACTTGCGTAGTGTTGTAGAACACGTGGACTTAGGGAGTGTAGGATATAATTCTGATGTAATTAATGTTTAGTGCCTTGTGTAGTGTTGTAGAAGAGAGGGAACTAGAGAGTGTAGGGTATAATTCCACTGTAAATAAATGTAGTGCTGTGTAGTGTTATAGAACACAGGGACCTAGAGTGTGTAGGCCATAATTCTTATGTAATTAATAGTGGAACTTTGGGTATTGTTGTGGAACTGAGGGTGGAGGTAGTGCAAAACATTAATCTTATATAATTAATGTTCGGGCACTTGAGTAGTGATGTAGTTTAGAACGACTTGGGGGAGCAGGATATAAACCATAAATAATTAATGGGAGTTTCCTCCCACTGTCCAAAGATGTGCAGGTCAGGTGAATTGGCCATGCTAATTTGCCCGTAGTGTTAGGTAAAGGGGTAAAGGTAGGAGAATGGATGGGTTGCACTTCGGTGGGTCGGTGCGGACTTTTTGGGCCGAAGGGCCTGTTTCCACACTGTAAGTAATCTAAATCTAAATCTGTAAGTAATATAAATCTAAAACAGACCACATCACCAGGGATATATTTCCCTCCCCTCCCATATCAGTGTTCCGGAAAGACCACTCCCTCCGTGACTGCCTCGTCAGGTCCACACCCCTATCAAACCAACCTCCACTCCCGGCACCTTCTCCTGCATCTGCAAGAAATGCAAAACTTGCGCCCACACCTTCCCCCTCACTTCCCTCCAAGGCCCCAAGGGATCCTTCCATATCCGTTACAAATTCACCTGCACCTCCACACACATCATTTACTGCATCTGCTGCACCCGATGTGGTCTCCTCTACATTGGGGAGACAGGCCGTCTAATTGCGGAACGTTTCAGAGAACACCTCTGGGACACCTGCACCAACCATCTCAACCGCCCTGTGGCTGAACACTTCAACTCCCCCTCCCACTCCACCAAGGACATGCGGGTCCTTGCCTTTTCCATTACTAGACCATGGCAACACGACGCCTGGAGGAAGAGCGCCTCATCTTCCACCTAGGAACCCTCCAACCTCAAGGAATGAATGCTGATTCCTCCAGCTTCCTCATTTCCCCTCCCCCCACCTTATCTCAGTCCCAACCCTCGGAATCAGCACCGCCTTCTTGACCTGCAATCTCATTCCCGACCTCTCTGCCCCACCCCCTCTCTGGCCTATCACCCTCACCTTAACCTCCTTCCACCTATCGCATTCCCAACGCCCCTCCCCCAACTCCACCTCCCTACCTTTTATCTTAGCCTGCTTGGCACACCCTCCTCATTCCTGAAGATGGTCTTATGCCCGAAATGTCGATTCTCTTGTTCCTTGGATGCTGCCTGACCTGCTGCGCTTTTCCAGCAACACATTTTTCAACACTATGATCATCTCAGCGCAGGTCCTGTCCCATTGGCAAGGCAGAGCCAGCAGAGTGACCAGCCCAGTGGAATACAATCATGGAGTTGGTGGGAGGGTACCCTGGAAGTGGTCAGCATTGATGCCTCTCCCCACGAAGCCTCATGGCACCGGGTTAAACACGGACACAGAAACATTCTGCTTCTTATCAATTATCATATCCCTCGTATTTCTCTGTTAGAACACAACACTGAAGTTTGAAAGGACAGAGAATGGACTCTGTGTGGGAGGCTTCAGTGTCCATCAGCGAGACAGGCTGAGCAGCACCACCTGCTGACTGAGCTGGGACATTCGAAAAGGCATTGTCACCCATCTACCTGCCACACATTGTAAAGACACTGCATTATGTGGTGTGACACTGTCTCTGTGTGAAATGGGGCAGACTTCAAACAGACCTACCAACTTATAACGAAGTATCCATGAAGTTCAGTGGGCCATGTGCAGCCTCAGAATTATACCTTGCCCAGACAATCATAGTCTATCTGCCCAACATATCTGACTGAATGGGTTGAGTTATCGGGAGAGATTGGATAGCCTGGCGTCTTTTTTACTCTGGGGTTGTCAGAGGATGAGGGAAGAAATTATAGAGGCTCATAAAATCATGAGGGGCATGGAAATGGTAAATAGCTAAGGTCTTCCCCAGGGTAACAGATTCCAGAACGAGAAGGCATGGGTTTCCAAGCAACCTGAGGGAAAATTCCTTCATGCAGAGGGTGATGTATGTATGAAACAAAGATTTTTGGATGGATACATAAATAGGAAAGGTTTGGTGGGATATGGGTCAGTAGCAGGCGAGTTTGGGATTATGTTCGGATTGGACTGGATGCTTCCATTCTGTATGACCTTATCGCTCCATTGTGGAAGCTGGTACAATTACGATATTGAAAAGGCATCTGGGTGAGTACATGAATAGGAAGCCTTCAGAGTGGTTCAATAAATAGTACAACAGGACATACAGACAGCAGCTCTGAAAACCAATATATGAGGTTCCAACCTGGTGAAACTTAAAAACAGGATGACTTTTATCTGTAACAATTGACAGACAGAGCTAAGCGATCACACATCCAATGAGACCCTGCTTTCTCCCCACTGATGCTGGCAGACCTGCTGGGTTCTGCCAGTAATTTCTCTTTTTGTATCACATCTTAGTTCTGAAAATCTATGCTCTGGCACATTTGGTCATAAAAGATAGTGGACAACTAAACCACTGGGTGGGAATGGTGTTCTTTAGCAACTAAACCCTCAGTTATGGGGGGGGGGGGGGGGGGGGGGGGGGGGAGTCCAGAACATCAGTGCAAAAGATAAAACTGAAGCATTTGCAACAATCTTCAACGAAAAATACATAGACGTTCATCCATTTCAGCTTCCTCCTGAGGTCCCCATGTTCACAGATCCCAGTCTCCGGCCATTTCAATTCACTCTCCCTGACATTACGGAATAATAGGAGCTACTGGATACTGAAAAGGTTGTGGGTCCTGACAACTTAAATATCGAAAACTTGTCACCTGCCGAGCCAAAGTGTTCGGTTGCAGCAACAACACGTACATGGACCCAGGATGTGAACAATTACCCAGGCACATTTTACACAGAAAAATGAGGGCAAATCTGATGTTGTTAATTAATGTCTCATCTGTCCATTCTCTAACATGTAAATGGAAAGGAAGGTGTCATTAACAAGGCTATCAAGCAATACCTGGTCATCAATAACCTGCTTACTGATAGCAGTTTGGATGCCACTAGGGCCATTGATTACAGCCTTGGTTCAAAGAAGTTGAACTCCAGAGGAGTGGGGAGAGGAGCTCCCCTTAACATCAAGATACCATTTAACCGAGTGCAACATTAAGAGCTGCAAATGTGTTGCTGGTCAAAGCACAGCAGGTTAGGCAGCATCTCAGGAATAGAGAATTCGACGTTTCGAGCATAAGCCCTTCATCAGGAATAAGAGAGAGAGAGCCAAGCCGGCTGAGATAAAAGGTAGGGAGGAGGGACTAGGGGGAGGGGCGATGGAGGTGGGATAGGTGGAAGGAGGTCAAGGTGAGGGTGATAGGCCGGAGTGGGGTGGGGGCGGAGAGGTCAGGAAGAGGATTGCAGGTTAGGAGGGCGGTGCTGAGTTGAGGGAACCGACTGAGACAAGGTGGGGGGAGGGGAAATGAGGAAGCTGGAGAAATCTGAATTCATACCTTGTGGTTGGAGGGTTCCCAGGCGGAAGATGAGGCGCTCCTCCTCCAGCCGTCGTGTAGTTGTGTTCTGCCGGTGGAGGAGTCCAAGGACCTGCATGTCCTCGGTGGAGTGGGAGGGAGAGTTAAAGTGTTGAGCCACGGGGTGATTGGGTTGGTTGGTTCGGGCGGCCCAGAGGTGTTCTCTGAAGCGTTCCGCAAGTAAGCGGCCTGTCTCACCAATATAGAGGAGGCCACATCGGGTGCAGCGGATGCAATAGATGATGTGTGTGGAGGTACAGGTGAACTTGTGGCGGATATGGAAGGATCCCTTGGGGCCTTGGAGGGAAGTGAGTGTGAGGTGTGGGCGCAAGTTTTACATTTCCTGCGGTTGCAGGGGAAGGTGCCGGGGGTGGAGGTTGGGTTGGTGGGGGGTGTGGATCTGACAAGGGAGTCACGAAGGGAGTGGTCCTTGCGGAACGCTGATAGGGGAGGGGAGGGAAATATATCCTTGGTGGTGGGGTCCGTTTGGAGGTGGCGGAAATGGCGGCGGATAATACGTTGTATGCGCAGGTTGGTGGGGTGGTAGGTGAGAACCAGTGGGGTTCTGTCTTGGTGGCGGTTGGAGGAGCGGGGCTCAAGGGCGGAGGAGCGGGAAGTGGAGGAGATGCGGTGGAGGGCATCGTCGATCACGTCTGGGGGGAATCTGCGGTCCTTGAAGAAGGAGGCCATCTGGGTTGTGCGGTGTTGGAATTGGTCCTCCTGGGAGCAGATGCGGCGGAGACGAAGGAATTGGGAATATGGGATGGCGTTTTTACAGGGGGCAGGGTGGGAGGAGGTGTAGTCCAGGTAGCTGTGGGAGTCAGTCGGTTTATAATAGATGTCTGTGTTGAGTCGGTCGCCCGAGATAGAAATGGAAAGGTCTAGGAAGGGGAGGGAGGAGTCTGAGACAGTCCAGGTGAATTTCAGGTCGGGATGGAAGGTGTTAGTAAAGTTGATGAACTGTTCAACCTCCTCGTGGGAGCACGAGGCAGCGCCGATACAGTCATCGATGTAGCGGAGGAAAAGGTGGGGGGTGGTGCCAGTGTAGTTGCGGAAGATGGACTGTTCCACATATCCTACGAAGAGGCAGGCATAGCTGGGGCCCATGCGGGTGCCCATGGCAACTCCTTTAGTTTGGAGGAAGTGGGAGGATTGAAAAGAGAAGTTATTCAGGGTGAGGACCAGTTCAGTCAGTCGAAGGAGGGTGTCAGTGGAAGGGTACTGGTTAGTGCGGCGGGAAAGGAAGAAGCGGAGGGCTTTGAGTCCTTCGTGATGGGGGATTCAGGGTGAGGACCAGTTCAGTCAGTCGAAGGAGGGTGTCAGTGGAAGGGTACTGGTTAGTGCGGCGGGCCCCTCCCCTCCCCTATCAGCGTTCCGCAAGGACCACTCCCTTCGTGACTCCCTTGTCAGATCCACACCCCCCACCAACCCAACCTCCACCCCGGCACCTTCCCCTGCAACCGCAGGAAATGTAAAACTTGCGCCCACACCTCCACACTCACTTCCCTCCAAGGCCCCAAGGGATCCTTCCATATCCGCCACAAGTTCACCTGTACCTCCACACACATCATCTATTGCATCCGCTGCACCCGATGTGGCCTCCTCTATATTGGTGAGACAGGCCGCTTACTTGCGGAACGCTTCAGAGAACACCTCTGGGCCGCCCGAACCAACCAACCCAATCACCCCGTGGCTCAACACTTTAACTCCCCCTCCCACTCCACCGAGGACATGCAGGTCCTTGGACTCCTCCACCGGCAGAACACAACTACACGACGGCTGGAGGAGGAGCGCCTCATCTTCCGCCTGGGAACCCTCCAACCACAAGGTATGAATTCAGATTTCTCCAGCTTCCTCATTTCCCCTCCCCCCACCTTGTCTCAGTCGGTTCCCTCAACTCAGCACCGCCCTCCTAACCTGCAATCCTCTTCCTGACCTCTCCGCCCCCACCCCACTCCGGCCTATCACCCTCACCTTGACCTCCTTCCACCTATCCCACCTCCATCGCCCCTCCCCTAGTCCCTCCTCCCTACCTTTTATCTCAGCCGGCTTGGCTCTCTCTCTCTTATTTCTGATGAAGGGCTTATGCTCGAAACGTCGAATTCTCTATTCCTGAGATGCTGCCTAACCTGCTGTGCTTTGACCAGCAACACATTTGCAGCTGTGATCTCCAGCATCTGCAGACCTCATTTTTTACCCGCAACATTAAGAGGCCAAGGGAAAAACACAGTTAACGAGAATCCAAAGAACATTCTTTGTTGGCTGCAGCAATAACTAGCAAAATGAAGACAATTATTATTGTTCATGTCAGCACTTCCACCTTCAGGACACCTCTACAAGAACTCCTGAGGAAACATCCTAGGTCTAACCATCTTCACCTGCTTTATCAAGGAACAGTCAGAGGCCCAGCAATGAGCAATGTTAGTGTTTTGAGCACAGCTGCTTTCCAAGCAGTTGATCTTCCTTCGATTCCTGGCCATTGCAAGTTTCCAATTTTAAATTGACCAGGATTGATGAGAGTAGGGCAGTGTATGTTGTCTATATGGTGTTTAGTAAGGCCTTGACAAGGTCACGCATGGCAGGTTAGTCATGAATATTAGGTCACATGGCATACAGTGAGAGCAAGCTAACTGGATTCAACACTAACTCAATGGTAGCAAGCAGAAGGTAATTGTTGAAGATCATTTATCGAACTGGTGGCCCGTGGCTAGTGGTGAGCTACAGGGATCAGTGCTGGGAACTTCGGTATTTATTTAAATAAATGATCTGAATGTAAATGCACAAAGCATGCTTAATAAGTTTGCTGATGATACAAAAGTCAGAGATATCATTGGTAGCGAGGAAGGTTTTCAAAAATTACAGGGAAGTAGGCTGAGCATTGGCAAATACAATTCAATAACGATACATGTGAGGTGTTGCTCTTTGGAAAGTCCAACCAAAGTAGGAGTTATTCCATAAATGCTAAGGTCCTGAGGAGAGTTGTGGAACAGAGGGACCTAGGAGTACAAGTACATAGTCCTTGGAATATAGTGCCACAAGTAGATAGGGTGGTAAAGTAGGCATTTAGCATGTTGGAGTACATCGGTCAAAGCAACGGGTATAGGAGTTGGGACCTTATGTTACTGCTATGTAAGTCTTGGTGAGATCATACTTGAAGTATTGTGTACAATTTTGGTCACCCTGTTATCGGAAAGATATAGTCAATGCAGAAAAAAATTGATGAAGGTGTTACAAGGATTACTCAGCCTGAGTTATAGGGAGAGGTTAGCCAAGATAGGACTTTATTCCTTGGAATTTGGAGACCTTATTGATATGTATAAAATCATGCGGAGCTGACATAGGATGAATGTTTATAACCTTTTTTCCCAGGGATGGAAAATTAAAAACTAGAGAGCATCTGTTGAATGTCAGAAGGGAAAGGTTTCGGAAGGACTTGAGGGGCCATTTCTTCACGCAGAGAGTGAATGGAATGAGTTGCCAGAGAAAGTGGTTGAGGGAGGTACAAGGAGAAAGTGAGGACTGCAGATGGTGGGGATCAGAGCTGAAAAATGCATTGCTAGAAAAGCGCAGCAGGTCAGGCAGCATCTTAAGAAGGGCTTATGCCCGAAATGTCGATTCTCCTGCTCCCTGGATGCTGCCTGACCTGCTGCGCTTTTCCAGCAACACATTTTTCAAAGGGAGGTACAATAAAAACATTTAAAATTCATTTGAATACGTACAGGGATGGGAAGTGTTTCGAATGATATGGGCCAAATGCAGGTACTTGGAACATGGTGAGCATGGAGCAGTTTGGGCCAAAGGGCCCATGCTGTATACCTCTAAACCATTTCTATTAGTGTGCCCATTCTGATGCCTTTTACATGGTGTAATGTACTCTCAGGCAGCTAGTTCCATAAATGCACCACTATCTGGGTGAAAAACTTGCCCCTCAGTTCCCTTTTAAATCCTTCCCCTCTCGCCTTAAATCTGTGCCCTCTAGTTTTGGACACCTCAACCTTGTGAAAGAGACCTTGGCTCTTCACCCTCTCCATGCACCTCATGGGTTTATACATCTATACAAAGCTCTCCCTCAGCCTCCGATGTTCGAGACAAAATCGTCTCCAACCAATTCAGCCTCTCCCCTGTCGCTCAAACGTTCCAGCCCTGGGAACTTGCTGGTAAATCTTTTCTGAACACTTCAAGTTTCTTAATATCTTTCATGTAGAAGGGAGACCAGAATTGAACATAGTATTCCAATTGGCCTTACCAATTACCTTTACAGTTGCAATGTGACATTCCAACTCTTATATTCAATGCAATGACCAATAAGGGCAAACATGCCAAATGCCTTCTTCACAGTCCTGTTTATCTGCAGCCAGACTTTCAAGGAAATGGGAATCTGAACTCCTAGATCTCTTTGTTTGGCATCACTCCCTCATGAACTTACATTAAATGTATAAGCCCTACCCTAATTTGCCTTACAAAAATGGAACACCTCACATCTAACTGAATTAAACCCCATCTGCCAATCATCAGCCCATTGGCCCATCTGTTCAAAATGCATTGGGCTCTAAGGCAACCTTATTCGCTGTCCAGTGCAACTGCAATATTGGTGTCATTTGTAAACATACTAACCATCCCTCTGATAATGACACAAAGGGGTTTGCAGGAGCAGGAGTGCACAGGCATACATGGACCGATGGCATCAATGGACAGATATAGGTAATATCTTATTAAGAACACTATCTCCTGAATGTTGTTCATAGTGACAGACTGCAAAGGCAATTAGATGTTCTCATTAATATCTCATGAAGAACACTGTCTCCAGGACCTTGTTCATAGTAAGGGATTGCAAGAGCAATGAGATGTTCTTATTGACACCTCATGAAAAACTCGGTCTCCTGAATCAAGTTCACAGGGACAGAGACTGCGAGAGCAATGAGATGTTCTCATGGACATCTCATGAAGAACATGGCCTTCTGGACCTTGTACATTGTTCTCGCAGTCTCTGTTACTATGAAATGTTCTTTATGTGATTACAGATGTCTGAGGGATATAGCAGCAAGCATGTCAATGTTTTAGCCAAGGGCTGTGCCAGCCTTTCCCTGTCCTTCCTCCATCCCACTGGACCCAGACTTGGAATGAACACAGACACAAAGCTGCAGTTTCAAACACAAAGCAGCTACAACACAACTTCACACAAAACTTTTGCATAAATTAACACAAGTTCTGCGCAGAATTTAGTGCAATTTGTCCCAAAACTTAACACAAAATGTTTGAACAAATGAACACAGGTATATTCCACAAATGAACACAATATTACTACACACGAAGACACACAGGTAAAGTCAGCAATCTTAAGACCTTGAGGTATATTCAAATGATAATAAAGGCATTATACAATTGAGCACACTGTATTTACCATTTCACACAAGATTCTTATACAAATAAAGTTTTTTTTAACAGAATTGAACAGACGTATGTTATAGAATTGAATGTAAAATGATGAAACAAATGTACTTCATTCCTCACAACCTGTCAGGGGATTTTCCAAGGCTGTTTGGCTTTTTCATCAATAGTTCATCTGTCAATGTCAGGAAGACGTTGCTTGACACAAATTGTGTTGAAGATGTTTCTATCCAGGACAGTGTGATTTACTGCACTCACCAACAGCAATATCCCTCTGTAAGACTCTGAATATTACATACACACGGACACACACACACACACAGTCACTGAATGATTGCTCTCTGCTGGGGATTGTAAATGTTACACACTATCACCCCAAATTCCTACAGCATCTCCCCATTTAAATGGAGGTCTCTTTATCGATTCTTCCTGAAGATCATTGTACTCTGCTGCTGCTGTCTATAGCCTGGAGGACCTCGATCAGGATAAGGCAGCTGAGATCCGGTGTGACAGAGAGAGAGAGCTCTTCCACAAGGAACAGGACAGAACGTTGCAGGAAAACCTCCCAACACAGGACAGTTCCAGTTCCAATTGGAAAGAGCCCATTCCAGTGAGGAGTGCCATTGGGAAAAGGGAAGAAGCCTTGGAAAACAGTGACAAGCTAGAAAGGCAGTGTAGGGAGCTCCAAGCAGCTGCATGTGTCCTGTCTGCCTGCAACACTGAGCAATGTACATCAGGCCCTGGTAGGAAAGGCCAGGACCAAATGCAATGCCTAGGGAACCCGGTCTCTGCCCAGAATGGGATAATGTGGGCCTTTGAGGTCCTACATCCCCTGGGAGAGAGCGAGAGGACCCACACAGACACATCCACACCTGAAGCAGTTTGGTTCTGTCCAGGAGCATAAAAACTCTCTGCACCAAAAACAGGGCATTTCTTACTTGTACAAGACTATACTTACATTCATGTGAGACACTGGGATGGCCAATAACTGAACAGTCCCCTATTGAACTTCAGCAGAAAGGTTTTTGAGAGTTTTATAGCTGTAAACTCTGACTGACCTGTCACTTCAGGATGATTCCAGCCTGATGTGACCATGTGTCTGACCTCTGACCCCACTCGACCCTGTCTGCCAGTATCAAAGATGACACCCTCCGCTGTAGCATCGGTACAGCACCGTCGCCATCTTTAATGCTGGCAGCTGAATCAATCATCGCCGTTGCCATCATCGACAGTACCCTGTTCCTCCGCCAATCAATCCCTCCACACTGACCCCGCCCCCCGGACTGGGGGTGGAGCCTGACCTGGGGGTGGAGCCTGTCCTGGGGGTGGAGCCTGTGCTGGGGATGGAGGGCAGGCCCCTCCCAGAGCCGTTCCGCCGGAAGCTCAGTGCCTTTAGTCAGAGCGTCATCATCAACAACAACAACAACTGGAGCGCGTGGGGACAGGGTCGGTGCTCGATCAGGAACCGGGGGGGGGGGGGGGGGAGGCAGGGTCGGTGCTCGATCAGGAACCCGGGGGGAGGGGGGGGGACAGGGTCGGTGCTCGATCAGGAACCCGGGGGGGGGGGAGGCAGGGTCGGTGCTCGATCAGGAACCCGAGGGGGGGGGACAGGGTCGGTGCTCGATCAGGAACCTGGGGGGGGGACAGGGTCGGTGCTCGATCAGGAACCCGGGGGGGGGGGGGGGGGACAGGGTCGGTGCTCGATCAGGAACCCGGGGGGGGGGGGAGGGGACAGGGTCGGTGCTCGATCAGGAACCCGGGGGGGGGGGGGACAGGGTCGGTGCTCGATCAGGAACCCGGGGGGGGGGGGGGGACAGGGTCGGTGCTCGATCAGGAACCCGGGGGGGGGGGGGGGGGACAGGGTCGGTGCTCGATCAGGAACCGGGGGGGGGGGGGGGGGACAGGGTCGGTGCTCGATCAGGAACCGGGGGGGGGGGAGGGGGGGGACAGGGTCGGTGCTCGATCAGGAACCCGGGGGGGGGGGGGGGGGGGACAGGGTCGGTGCTCGATCAGGAACCCGGGGGGGGGGGAGGGGGGGGGACAGGGTCGGTGATCGATCAGGAACCCGGGGGGGGGGGGGGGGGACAGGGTCGGTGCTCGATCAGGAACCTGGGGGGGGGACAGGGTCGGTGCTCGATCAGGAACCCGGGGGGGGGGGGGGGGGGACAGGGTCGGTGCTCGATCAGGAACCCGGGGGGAGGGGGAGGGGGGGGGACAGGGTCGGTGCTCGATCAGGAACCCGGGGGGGGGGGGGGGGGACAGGGTCGGTGCTCGATCAGGAACCCGGGGGGAGGGGGAGGGTGGACAGGGTCGGTGCTCGATCAGGAACCCGGGGGGGGGGGGACAGGGTCGGTGCTCGATCAGGAACCCGGGGGGAGGGGGAGGGTGGACAGGGTCGGTGCTCGATCAGGAACCCGGGGGGGGGGGACAGGGTCGGTGCTCGATCAGGAACCCGGGGGGAGGGGGACAGGGTCGGTGCTCGATCAGGAACCCGGGGGGAGGGGGGGGACAGGGTCGGTGCTCGATCAGGAACCCGGGGGGAGGGGGAGGGGGGGGACAGGGTCGGTGCTCGATAAGGAACCCGGGGGGGAGGGGGACAGGGTCGGTGCTCGATCAGGAACCCGGGGGGGGGGGACAGGGTCGGTGCTCGATCAGGAACCCGGGGGAGGGGGGACAGGGTCGGTGCTCGATCAGGAACCCGGGGGGAGGGGGGGGGGGGACAGGGTCGGTGCTCGATCAGGAACCCGGGGGGGGGGGGACAGGGTCGGTGCTCGATCAGGAACTCGGGGGGAGGGGGACAGGGTCGGTGCTCGATCAGGAACCCGGGGGGAGGGGGAGGAGGGACAGTCCCCGAGAAGGGGCCGTCAGTTCACTCAGTGTCCGGTACAGGGGCAGTGGGATGGTCACAACCACCCACAGTCACCGCTAACCTGGTTAACATCGCTAACCACTGACAGTAATCACTCACCTGGTTAACATCGCTAAACACCCACAGTCACCGCTAACCTGGTTAACATCCCTAACCACCCACAGTCATCGCTAACCTGGGTAACATCCCTAACCACCCACAGTCACCGCTAACCTGGTTACCATCGCTAACCACCCACAGTCATCACTAACCTGGTTAACATCCCTAACCACCCACAGTCACCGCTAACCTGGTTAACATCGCTAACCACCCACAGTCATCGCTAACCTGGTTAACATCCCTAACCACTGACAGTAATCACTAACCCGGTTAACATCCCAGACCACTGACAGTAATCACTAACCTGGTTAACATCGCTAACCACCCACAGTCATTACTAACCCGGTTATGTTCACCCCGTTGCTAAGGGGGTGGCACAGTGGTTAGCACTGTTGCCTCACAGCGCCTGAGACCCGGGTTCAATTCCCGACTCAGGCGACTGACTGTGTGGAGTTTGCACATTCTCCCCGTGTCTGCGTGGGTTTCCTCCGGGTGCTCCGGTTTCCTCCCACAGTCCAAAGATGTGCGGGTCAGGTGAATGGGCCATGCTAAATTGCCCGTAGTGTTAGGTAAGTGTGGGGGTATTAGTGGGTTTTGCTTCGGCGGGTCGGTGTGGACTTGTTGGGCCGAAGGGCCTGTTTCCACACTGTAAGTCTAATCTAATCCCTAGCCACTGCTGGTAATGACAAACCCAGACTCTCCCACGTTCTGTTCCCATTCCCGGTCTCTGTCTCTCTCCCTCTCGGACAAGAGAGTGCGACCAATCTGCCTCTACAGATTTGTCTCTACTTTAACCTCTATTTCTTTCCATTTTGGTGGGCGTGTGAAGTCATCATCCTGGAGCTGAAGGTCGGATTGGGGATAATTAGGAATGATGGGAGGAAAGGAGCCTGATTGTCCCAGACTGAGGGCCAGGCCAATGGTCTCGGCTTCAGAAGGGCCAGTGGATAAGCAGAGTGAGGGTTGGTATTCAGTGATGAGTTTATGAAAGCGGGGTGTCTGTGAGAGTTCAGGGAGGTTTTACATTGCATCCAATGGTTGCTATCTCTGCTTCTATTTCAAATTCTGTTTCTGACTTTGCCTCTGCCTCTCTGAATCTTGCCCTCTGCTTTTCCCCAAGTCCCTTCCCTCCATCTCCTTGCGCCTCTCTTCCCCCTCTGTCTTTTCGCCTCTCTAGGATCTCTCTCTCTCTGTCTTCTCACTTACCACCTTCCCTCTTGTCACCCCTCCCTCTCTGCAACTCTCCCTCTTACCCCACTTCTCCCGTCCTTTTCCGTCCTCCATCTCTGCACTGCTTCCTGTCTGCTCTCCCCACACGTTCTCTCTCTCAATGTTTCTGCCTCCCAATCTATCTCGCCATCTCAGTCTGTCTCTTTGTTTTTGTCACTCTCTCTGCACCCTCCTCTCTGCCTGCCTGCCTGCCTGTCTGTCTGTCTCTCTCTCCCTCTATCCTTAACCTCTCTGTCTGTTTCCCTCTATTTTCCATTGTATCTCTCTCGGCCTGTCTCTCCCTCTGTCTTGTTTTCTCTCTCTCGCTCTCTCTCTCTCTCTCTCTCTTCGTCTCCTGCTCTGTGTATCTCTCTGTCACCCTCTCTATCCATGCCTACACTCTTTCCCTCTCTCTGTCTCTCTCCAACTTCTGCTCTTTGTCTCTCAGTTCCTCTTACCCCTTTTCTCTCTGCCCCCTCCCTCAAATCCAGAACCAAGTGCTGAGCAGTTCCTACCACATCGTGCTGTGTGTCCTTCTCACCCTCATCTCTCTGGTTGAAGTGATCCGCCTTGACCTGGGTTACATCGGCACCCTCCAGGAAAAGGTCCACAGGGCACTGAGTTGGAATGGAGAGGGGTTGATGGAGATGGGAGGGATGAAGGGTAATGGGATGGGGGGATGGGTTTTGGAGACGGGACTGGGAGAGGATGGGGATGGGAGAGAGGATGGAGAGCGGGTGGAAGGAGGGGACAGGAAGGGATGTGTTTGGGGGAATGGGAAGAGGTAGAATGGGGGAGGGAATGGGGTTTCGGACAACTGGACCCTGCAGAGGGCAGTTGGAGCTGGCTGTGCTGTAATCACTGTGATTGAGTCTCTCTGGTTTTCTCCTCCCCTCCCTGTTCTATCTCCCCCTCCCTGTGCCCTGTCCCCATCTCTTGGCCGGTGCCCAGAGGTGCCTGAGTTGGCTGGTTTCTGGTTGCTAAACTTGCTGCTGCAGATCCCAGTGACGCTGTTCGGTTGCTGTGACCAGCAGCTCATGGTGTTGCCCCTGAGGTACGGTGTGAACCTGGTCTTTATGGCTTTCCTGTTCATTGAAACTGTGCTCACCGTCAGCAGACTCTGCTCAATGGGCCACTAGCTGGAGATCCGCTTTCACATCACCCACTTCCACAGCCTGGAGGGTCGCAAGGTCAGCCTGACCCCACCATTCCCACCAGGCCTCAGCTCGGACACTACCCCAAAAGTCAGGCACAATCTCCCCAGCTTCCAACCCCAGCGTGGCATAGCCAGCACCCAGATCCATGGCTTGATTGCTCAAGGTGGTATCAACTGGGCAACCCCATCCTGATGGGCACCAGGACAGTCATTACCAGTGTCCAGATCGTGACAAAAGATGTTGCGTGGGGATGGAAGGGGGAACAGTATCTGGGTGCACCCTCATTGGTCAACATTACTCTGTGACCCCTGACACCCACCAGTCTCAGGCGAAACAAGGTTGTCCTGTATAATTCGGTCTGTCTCTGATGATGAGTGCCTGTTGTCTATTAATGACCACATTATCCTGCCCTTATCCAGAGACATCCTTTCATCATCCAGCACCTACAACTGTGTGAGAACATGGAAGAGCACTCTCAGCTCTGAACTGATGCCACAACAATGCCATCGTGACCACATCGAGTTTAATTTTACCAGCTGCTGTTTGTTATGGAAGAAATAATTGCTGGCGCATCAGGACAAGTTCTCCCTTGCCTCTGACTAAATCTTCCGTCCTTCATCGGCCTGTTGCTGATAGGTTTGGGAAGTTTGTGGTCACAGCTCGCTGACAGATTTATTCACTTCATCAAGAAGTTTGAGATTCAATACAAGAATCCATAGGATAAAGCAGGACAATTTCCAACAGGACCAGCTGAGAGTGTTCTACTGATTCTACAGCTGTTGTGTAGAATGCAGGGGAACACCGAAGTGTGGTTGCAGAAGAGGAGTGTTCATTCCTGATCTCTTCCAGCCTCTGGTGTTCGACATTATTACGGACAGTCTTTGTTCATCAGTCAGCCTCAGAGAGGGGAATCCAGCTCTACTCCTGGGAAAATTGTGGTTTGCTCTCCTGATCTTACCATCTCCCTCTTTGTCTCACAATCTTGCCCTCTCTCTATCTCACGCACTCACTTGCCCTCTCATAAACTCATCTTCTCTCACACACACATTTTCACCCTCTCTCACATGCATACTTTCAACATTTATCTATCTCACATTCTCACCTTTTCTCCCACAAACACCGTCTCTGTTTCTCTCTCACTCACACAAATCTCACCCTCTCTCTGTCAAATTCTAACCATCTCTTTTTCTCACATTCTGATCCTCTCTCACGCACACTCTCGCACTTTTTCTCTCACATTCTCACTCACACTCACCTTCTTTCTCTCTGTCTAATTCTCATCCTCTGTCCTTGACAGTACATCAGGGGATGGCACTCTTGGCAGTGTCCATCACTTACCTGAACCCTTTCGGTCAATGACCATGGGCGGATGCTCATGTTGCCAGGATGATGCCTGCCTTCACTGAGGTGCTGTTTGCCGTTCTTCCAAGAAAGCAAACCGCTTCTTTTCCCAAACAGTGCACTAAGGAAAGGGAGCATGTAACACCAGAGAAATTGTTGATAATCGTCAATGGGACATCTTGCCCTCAGTGATTCTTGTGATGCTTCCCTTTTGTTTTCATTCACACACACAGAGGGAGCGAGCAAGGGACAGTGGGGAATTAGATAAGAGAGAGTGTGTCTGTGTGTATGTGAGAGAGAGAGAGAGCGAGTGTGAGGGGGGAAGAGAGTCAGAGCGTGAGAGATATGTCTGTCTGTGTGTCTGCGTGTGTGTGTGATTGTTTTTGTGCAAAATGTGGAGGGTTCATCGCTGTTGTATTTGCAATTAGATGCACTCTCATGCTCCTCAGTCAATACTAGGAAATTTGGTTTTAAAAAGACTCCATTTTCCAACAGTGTCCACTTTGAGATGGAAATATCCTGACTAATCCATAACTGACTTTTTTATTTCAGAAAGACAAGTTTTGTTCACTAATTTCTTGCTTTGATAGAGTCAAACAGCATGTAAATAGACCCTTCAGTCCAACCTGTCTGTACCGTCCAGATATCCTAAACTGAAGTCGTCTCATATGCCTTCCCTTCGAATCCTGGTAAAAGCTTCCTCTCATGTACACATCTAAATGACTTTTAAATGCTGTAATTGTACCAACCTCCACTACTTCCTCTGGAAGCTCATTCCACAGACCCACCATCCTAACCATGAACAGGCTACACCTTCAGTCCCTTTTAAATTTCTACCCGTTCAACCTATGCTGTCTATTTTTGGACTCCCCTATTCTGGGATAAAAAGACCTTGCCTATTCATCTTATTGATACCCCTCATAGTTTTATAAACCTCACGTAATAAAGCCACTGAAACAGTTTGTGTCAAACTACAATAGCCAGAGTCTATTTCCCAGGTTAGAAATTACTAACACGAGGGGTCATCGTTTTTAGCTGGTTGGAGGAAAGTATAGAGGGGATGTCAGAGGCGGTTTTGTTACACAGAGAGTTGTGCGAGCATGGAATGCATTGCCAGCAGCAGTTGTGGAAGCGAGGTCATTGGGGACATTTAAGAGGCAACTGGACATGCATATGGACATGGAAATGTGAGGGTGCATACATGAGGATCAGTGGTCGGCACAACATCATGGGCTGAAGGGCCTGTTCTGTGCTGTACTGTTCTATGTTGCACAAAGTATAAAGACAACATTCCCGAGCATGTGGTCTGACTGACGGGTTGTGGTTTTGTGGTCGCTATTATCCTGAAGGCTGGGTCGCTTGCTGAACACGATGGTCCGTCTAGGATTTGGGGTTGATTGAAGGCCAGAAGTGGAGGTGTACAAATGACCCTGATGAGGTGTTCGTTATCATTGATGACATGTTGAAGCTGCAAAGAACATGGCGGAGTTTCTTCACTCTGGGGAAGTACAGTGATGATGAAGGATGCGCTATTGGTCTAGTCCTCTGTCTGCCTTCTGAGGATACGTTGCTATTTTGGGCAAGTCAGAACTGGCGATCGATGTGTTGAGCATCGTATGCTGTGCCTATGAGAGTGTCTTTCAGCATCTTGAGGTGTGTGTGATGTTCCTCTTCGTCTGAGAAGATTCTGTGTATACTCAGCGCTGTGTACCAACCATAGGATATGCCTTCTTTAACATGTTTGAAGTGGGACATAGAGAAATGCAGCATCGTGAGGTTATCCAAAGATTTGCGATGGAGTGAGGTACAGTGGAGATGTCTGTGCCCAAGAATCAGACCGATTCTGAAGAGTAGTCCATGGTGAGTCTGATCATAGGATGAAAGCTGATGATATGGTGATGCAGTCGTTTCAGTGAATACTGGCATGCGTACAAAGGAAGAAAATGTCGATGTATCTGGAGTATACCGTTGGTTGGAGGTCATGTGCAGCAAAGCAGTCTTGCTTGAAATTGTGCATGAAAATGTGCACATGTATTTCCCATGTGTGCCTGGATGAAGAGCTGGTTGTCGAAGGTGAAGATGTTGTGGTCGAGGATTTTCCAGTCCAAGGATAACCAGCGCCTCACTCTGAATTCTTCCAGTAGTACTTTCAACAGGAAAATCCCCCAGCCTACAGGAAGGTGCTACCCAAGAACTTCCTCCTGTGGCCACTGTGAGTTGGTCATTCCTGGGTATGAAGGAGGGGCCCTGTGCCCACTGTCCCAGTTCACTGGCTCTCTGCGCCGACCTGTGAAACCAATCTCAAGCCAATCTAACCTACAATATTCCAGTATCATCTATATGTTTACCCAATGACCATTTAAATGTTCTTAAAGTTGGCAGGTCTGCTACAGTTGCAGGCGGGGTGTTCCATGTCCCAACTGCTCTCTGAGTAAGGAAACTATCTCTGACAGTAACGCTCTATCCCTTCGTACCAGCCATGTCCATCCAAGGAAAAAGGCTCTCACTGTCCACCCTATCTAATCCTCTGATCATCTTGTATGTCTCTATGAAGTCACCTCTCAACCTTCTTCTCTCACACAAAAACAGCCTCAAGTCCCTCAGCCTTCCCTCATCAGACCATCTCTCCATATCAGGCAACATCCTGATAAATCTTCTCTGCATCCTTTCCAATGTTTCCACATCCTACTTTTAATATGCTAACCAGAACTGTACACAATATGCCAAGTGCGGCCACACCAGAGTTTTGTACAGCTGCAACATGACCTCATGGCTCTGAAACTCAATCCCTCTATTAATAAAAGCTAACACACTCTGCGCTTTCTTAATAACCCTATCAACCTGGGTGGCAACGTTCAGGGATCTATGTCCATGGACACTGAGATCTCTATGCTCACCAAGAATCTTGCCTTTAACCCAATATTCCGTATTCCTGTTCCTCCTCCCAAAGTGAATCACCTCACACTTTTCTGCCTTAGTCTCCATTTGCCACTTCTCAGCCCAGCTCTGCAGCTTATCTTTGTCCCATTGTAACCTGCAGCATCTTTCTGCATTGTCCACAACTCCACTGACCTGGTATCATTTGCAAATTTAATGAACCCATCCTTCTACATCGTCATCCAAGTCATTTATAAAAATGACAAACACCAGTGAACGAAAATCAGATCCTTGCGGTACACCACTAGTAACTGAACTCCAGGATAAACATTTCTCATCAACCACCACCCTTACAGCTCGCCAATTTCTGATGTAAAAAGCTAAATCACCCTCAATCCCATGTCTCCGTGCCTCCGTATTTTGTGCAATAGTCTATCATGGAGATCACAGCTGCAAATGTGTTGCTGGTCAAAGCACAGCAGGTTAGGCAGCATCTCAGGAATAGAGAATTCGACGTTTCGAGCATAAGCCCTTCTATCATGGAGACCCTTATCAAAAGCCTGACTGAAACCACTGTACACCACATTGACCACCTAATCTGCTGTTTGGTCATCTTCTCAAAGAACCGAATAAGGTTTGTGAAGCATGATCTACCCTTCACAAAACCATGGGAAGCCCTAATCAACTTCATCCTTTCTGGATGATTGAAGGATGGTTATAAATCTGAATTCTGATAACTTTTTCCATCACTTTATCCACAATCAAAGTAAGGCTCACTGGTCTATAATTACCAGGGTTGTCTCTTCTCTCCTTCTTGAACAAGGGGACAACATTTACTGTTCTCCAGTCTTCTGGCCCTATTCCTGCAGACAATGACGATTTAAAGATCAAAGTCAAAGTCTCTGCAATCTCCTTCCAGGCTTCCCAGAGAATCCTAGGATAAATCCCATTCAACCCAGGGGACTTATCTATTTTCACACTTTCCAGAATTGCTAACACTTCCTCTTATGAACCTCAATCCCATCTTGTCTAATAATCTGGATCTCAGTATTCTCCTCGGCAACATTGTCTTTTTCCAGTGTGAATACGAATGAGAAATATTCATTTAGCACCACTCCTATCTCCTTAGACTTCACACACAACTTCCCTTTATTACCTTGACTGGTCCTAATCTTATTTTATTCATTTTTTTATTCTTGATATACTGATTGAAAGCTTTAAGGTTTTCCTTGATGTGACCTGCTAATGTCTTGATGAATGAGATGAGATTCCCTACAGTATGGAAACAGGCCCTTCGGCCCAACAAGTCCACACCGGCCCTCCGAAGAGCAAGCTACCCAGATCCATTCTGCTACATTTACCCCTGACTAATGCACCTAACACTATGGGCAATTTAGCATGGCCAATTCACCAAACCTGCGCATTTTGGACTGTGGGAGGAAACCAAAGCTGTGAGGCAGCAGTGCTAACCACTGAGCCACCCAATTTGATACATTTGATTTGATAGAATTTGATACATTTCAATCTGATCCCCTCTCATCCTTCTCAACTCCAATGAATACAGGCCCAGTCTCTCCTCATGGGATGGTTCCACCATCATTAAGATCAACCTAGTGGCCCTGTTCTACATTCACTCTATGGCAACTATATTTTATCTTCAAAAGGGAGACCAAAGCCGTGTGCAGATACAACGCCCTGGATAATTGCAGTAAAAACTTTCCTACTTGTGAACTCAAATCCTCTGCCCCTCCTGGCCCTTCTTTGCTTTCTCTTTTGGTCCTTCCTGGCTAATTTGTAACTCTCAAACACCTAACTGAGCCTTCATGTCTCATCTTTACATAAGCCTCCTTCTTCTTCTTAACAACAGATACAACTTCTTTACTAAACCATGGTTCCCTTGTTCCACCACCTCCTCGCTGCCTGACAGGTACATACTTATCAAGGACATGCAGTAGCTGATCCTTGAAAAAGCTCCACATTTCAATTGTGCTCATTCCCTGCAGTTTCCTTCCCATCCTATGCATCCTAAATCTTGCCAAATCATATCATAATTGCCTTTCCCCCAACGATATCACTTTCCCTGCGATATATCCCTGTCCCTTTCCATCACTAAAGTAAATGTAACCTAATTGTGGTCACTATCACCAAAGTGCTCACCTACCTCCAAATCAAACACCTGTCTGGGTTCATGACCCAGTACAAAATCCAATGTGGCCTTGTCCCTTGTTGGCCTGTCTATATACTGCACACCTCAGACAAAAACTGACCCATCTAAAGTACTCGAACTATAGTGTTTCCAGTCAATATTTGGAAAGTCAAAGGCCCCCATAGCAATGACCCTGTTACTTTCTCTCCTATCCAGAATCATCTTTGCAATCCTTTCCTCTACATCTCTGGAAGCCTACAGAAAACTCCCAACAGCATGACCTCTGCTTTCCTGTTTCTAACCTCAGCCCATTCTTCCTCAGTGGACCAGTTCTCATCAAATGTCCTTTCTGCCACCATATGGGCGGCACGGTGGCACAGTGGTTAGCACTGCTGCCTCACAGCGCCAGAGACCCGGGTTCAATTCCCGACTCAGGCAACTGACTATGTGGAGTTTGCAAGTTCTGCCCGTGTCTGCGTGGGTTTCCTCCGGGTGCTCCGGTTTCCTCCCACAATCCAAAGATGTGCGGGTCAGGTGAATTGGCCGTACTAAATTGCCTGTAGTGTTAGGTAAGGGGTAAATGTAGGGGTATGGGTGGGTTGCGCTTCGGCGGGTCAGTGTGGACTTGTTGGGCCAAAGAGCCTGTTTCCACACTGTAAGTAATCTAATCTAATCTAAAAAAACACTGTGCTTGACTAACATAGCCAGACCTCCCCCTCTTTTACCACCTTCCTGTTCTTACTAAAACATCTAAACCCCGGACCTTTTAATAACCATTCCTGTCCTTTCTTTCTACTGTGACATCCAGAAATGCGACAAGGGAGAATTACAAACCTACGTATACAGAAAACCGACAAACACTGACCAAATACTCAACTACACCAGCTACCATCCCAACACACACAAACAAAGCTGTATCAGAACACTATTCCAATGAGCCACTACACACTGCAGCACAGACGAACTTTGAAAAACAGAGGAGAACCACCTATACGACGTATTTAAGAACAGATACTCAAAAAATACAGTCCGCAGGTTCCTCAAGAACAAACCATGACAAGCAGACTAAACACAACCAGAAACCCTAACCACCTTACCATACATCAAAGAAGTTTCAGAAATGACAACCAGACTACTGAGACCCCTCAGAATCCTAGTAGCACACAAACCCACCAACAGTCTCAAACAAAAACTAACAAACTTAAAAGACCCAGTACAACCCATGGACAAAACCAACGTCATCTACAAAATTCCATGCAAGGACTGCCATAAACACTACATAAGACAAACAGGAAGAAAGTTAGCCACCAGGATACATGAATACCTGCTAACCACAAAAAGACATGACCCCCTCTCCCTCATAGCCCTAAACACGGATGAAACAAACCACCATTTCGACTGGGACAACACATCTATCCTGGGACAGGCTAAGCAAAGACATGCCTGAGAATTCCTAGAAGCATGGCACGCCAACCACAACGCCATAAACAAACACATAGATCTAAATGCCATCTATCAACCCCTCAGAAAACGAACAGGAAATGACATCACCACAACCAGCAGGAACCCCATCCAGGAGAAAGATGTAAATAGAAAGCAGGAGACAACAGCTTCGCTTCACTTGGAGGTCGCCACTGATGATGTTACCTAGCCAGGTAATGAAACATCTGGATATTTGTGGGCGGCACGGTGGCACAGTGGTTAGCACTGCTGCCTCACAGCGCCTGTAGACCCGGGTTCAATTCCCGACTCAGGCGACTGACTGTGTGGAGTTTGCACGTTCTCCCCGTGTCTGCGTGGGTTTCCTCCGGGTGCTCCGGTTTCCTCCCACAGTCCAAAGATGTGCGGGTCAGGTGAATTGGCCAAGCTAAATTGCCCATAGTGTTAGGTAAGGGGTAATATGTAGGGGTATGGGTGGGTTGCGCTTCGGTGGGTCGGTGTGGACTTGTTGGGCCGAAGGGTCTGTTTCCACACTGTAAGTCTAATCTAATCTAATCTAAAACCTACAGCTCAGCGAGCAAACCTACACCTTAAACCTCAACCTGAGCTACAAACCTTCACAAACCTTGCGAAAATCTAAATTAAATTCCATCTGCCACTTCTTGGCCTATTGACCCTTCTGAACAAGATCCTGTGTACTCTGAGGTAACGACCAATTTTGGTGTCATCTACAAACTTATGAACTATGCCTGCTATTTTCACATCCAAATCATTGATGGAAATGATGAAAAGCAATGGACCCAGCACTGATCCTTGTGGCACACCATGGATCCAGGCCTCCAGTCTGAAAAGCAACCCTCCATCACCAACCTCTGTCTGCTATCTTTGAGCCAGTTCTGCATCCAAATGGTTAGTTCTCCCTGCATTCCATGATATCTAATCTTGCTAACCAGTCCACCGTGAAGACCCTTGTTGAATGCCTCACTGAAGTTCATGTAGATCACGGCCACTGCTCTGCCCTCATCAATCCTCTTCACACGCACAGAGTCATGCCGGCTATCCCTAAACAATCCTCACCTTTCCAAATATATGTAAACCCTATCCCTTAGGATTTCCTCCATCAACTTTTCCACCATCAATCAGGCTCACTGGTCTATAGATCCCTGGCTTTTCCTTACCACCTTTCTTAAATAATGGCACCCCATGAGTCAACATTCAGCCTTCCAGCGCCTCACCTATGAATATCGATGATACAAATATCTCAGCAAGAGGCCCAGCAATCACTTTACTTGCTTCTCACTGATTTCTAGGGTACACCTGATCAGGTCCTGGGATTTATCCATCTTTCTGCATTTTGAGATGTACACTGTAACATGAACATTTTTTAAGATGTCACCATCTCTTTCCCCACATTCTATATCTTACATGACCTTCTCCACAGTAAACACTGATGCGAAATATTTGTTTAGTATCTCCCCATCTCCTGTAGTTCCACACATAGGCTGCCTTGCTGACCTTTGAGGGGCTCTGTCTCCCCAGTTAATCTTTTATCCTTAATGTATTTATTGAATCTGTTTGGATTCTCCTTAACCCGATTTGCCAGTGCTATCTCATACTCCATTTTTGCCCTCCTGATCCCCGCTTAAGTATATTCCTACTGCATTTATACTCTTCTCAGGATTCACTTGATTTCTGCTGCCTATACCTGACGTATGCTTCCTTCTTTTTCTCAAATAAAACCTCAATTTCTCAAGTCATCCAGTATTCCCTGCACCTACTAGCCTTGCATTTCATCCGAACAGGAACATACTGTCTCTGGACTCTCATTATCTCATGTTTGAAGGCTTCCCATTGTCCAGCCCTGTGTAACTTTGAGTGTGAGTTTAGAGATACAGACTCGATGGAGCGAAGGGCCATCTCTGTCCTGGATGATGCCATCATTCTTTTAATTTGAATGTAAGGTTCTGATTATTTTTGTGTTTGTTTTGAGAAAATGTGACCGAGTGGAAGTTCCAGCTGTTGGTGCAGTTAGTATTAGCTTCAGGTTCTGTATTAGAGTACTCATTCACAGAGAGAATTTCCCAAATTAGTCATGTAACTGAATTAACAAGGAAAGCTGTGGGACAACAGTGTGCAGGAGAACAGCTCTCAAAAACTTCAACAGCATGAGGCATTGAACAACTGAATAACCTCAGCAGAATGAAGGCCATCACTGAAAAGAATATGAAAAGGTATTTAGATATTGATAGGATTGATCGTGAGTGAAATATTGCAAGTAGTGTTACTTGAAAGCATGAATGTCTGAGACTTAACAGGATCAGATCAATCCAGCCTTTGGGGTATTCAAATATAGCTGTAAATCTCAATGCTATCACATCATTAAAATAAACCTGCTGTCATAACTTGTTTGTTCAAAATGCATTAAAAAGTTTGAAGATATAATCATGGTTTCCCAGTGGAGATACCACACAATATAAAACAAAGTCTCTGGAACTGTGTCAGCTCCATCTCTGAGAGAATTCTACAATTCCAACAGATTGCCAGCAGCAGGAAGGGAAAAGTTGTGTCACAAACAACGAAATGCATCTTCTCAGGGAAAAGATCGGTAGAGTGTACGAGACCATCCTTGTTGTTGTTGGTGTTCCTGGTAAGAGTTGGAACAACTTATATAAACCACTGCATTGAATCATCCTTATTTCTACAGATAACTGATAAATTATTATATTTCCATCCAGCAAGGCAAATCCCACTGTCAGACGTTAGTGTCCTCACTGACTGAGTTTAAAGTGAATAGTTTGTCAGTTCGGAGGCTCCTCAGTAATGTGCAGCATTGTGTGTTTCCCTATACTGTGCAGAATGGGTTTACACTGAGGCCACATTGATGGAGTTTGGCTGAACACCAGCCCTGGCTGGTCTAGAAAGGGTTTCTGAAGACCACCTTCTCTCTGTGGTGGTTCACAACCTGCTATCAGTCAGATGGGTTTTGTAACAACCCACCTTGCAGTGACACCTGGTGTTTCCCATTCCTTGATGGAAAGGGATTGTGTTGGTGGGTCTTGTTCAGGCAGCTCACTTCAAATGGGAGCCCAGAGACAACAGGACAATGGATGGGTTCAGGAGGTCATTAGGAATTAGGAAATAATGGGGACTGCTGATAGGGCGATATGCTGGAAAAGGCACAGCAGGCAAGGTTGCATCTGAGGAGCTGGTGAAATCGACTGCTGCTGACCCAAAAACATCCTGAGTATATGACCGTGTTTCTGTGAGTAATCTGCTGCTCATGTTCTTCCCTATGTCCTTTAAAAGAGCAAATGATTCATTGAGAGAGATTCTTTAAACTTCATATAACATGGAATAGCAATTATCTTTGTATCATTACTTACAGTCTGGGCTCATGCACAGAGAATGTTTCATTAGTAACTTCAAATTTACTTTTTCCTTTCTCTTACAGTTAGTCTCGTGGTGATTGTGATCTTAGCTCGGGGCAAATGTGGTCTTTCTGTGTGCAGCACTCGCTACCTGGTAGCCATGACAACGTCAGATCTACTGTTCATTGTTTTTTATATCATCCTTCACCAATTTCGAACATATTATTATCCACTGTGTTTCCTGCAAATCACTCCTGTTTGTGGTGTTATCTATGCCCTCAACCGCTTGAGCATTGATTGTTCTGCATGGTTCACCATTGCTTTTTCTTTTGATTGATTTGTTGCCATTTGTTTACATGAGATGAAAACTAAGTATTGCACAGGGAAAACTGCAACCGGGGTTCTAGCAACAATCTGCATCTTTTTTTGTTTAAAGAACATTCCCAACTGCTTTGTGTATAAACCTGGAAAGATTATCAACAATGTTCCATGGTACTGTCATGTCACATATAGTTATCTTTCTGACCCTCGGTGGATAGGCTTTAGATATTTTAAGACTTTTTTAACACCAATGTTCCCATTCACTTTTATTCTCTTTATCAACATTCTGACTGTCAGACATATCTTCGAGGCCATTAAGGTGCGGAAGGAACTGAGAGGTCAGAGAAAAACAGAGAATGATCCAGAGGTAGAGAGCAGGAAGAATTCTGTGATTTTACTCTTTGCCATATCTGCCAGCTTCATACTTCTCTGGTTGTTGCACATTTTATATTTCTTTAATGCTGGTTATTCCTTGGATTCTGTTTCTTTTGGTCTCTTTGTTCAGATTGGATATATGCTGAGGAACTTAAGTTGCTGCACAAATGCCCTTATTTATGTGGTGACACAGAAACATTTCAGAGACCAGTTAAAGTATGCCATAACATATCCAGTTAGAACAATAATTCAATTGATGAATCAATCCAAAAGACCACTCCCTTCGTGACTCCCTCGTCAGGTCCACACCCCCCACCAACCCAACCCCCACTCCCGGCACCTTCCCCTGCAACCGCAGGAAATGTAAAACTTGCGCCCACACCTCGTCCCTTACTTCTCTCCAAGGCCCCAAGGGATCCTTCCATATCTGCCACAAATTCACCTGCACCTCCACACACATCATCTATTGCATCCGCTGCACCCGATGTGGCCTCCTCTATATTGGGAAGACAGGCCGCCTACTTGCGGAACGCTTCAGGGAACACCTCTGGGATGCCGGACCAACCAACCCAACCACCCTGTGGCTCAACACTTTAACTCTCCCTCCCACTCCACCGAGGACATGCAGGTCCTTGGACTCCTCCATCGGCAAAACATAACAACACGACGGTTGGAGGAAGAGCGCCTCATCTTCCGCCTGGGAACCCTCCAACCACAAGGGATGAACTCGGATTTCTCCAGTTTCCTCATTTCCCTTCCCCCCACCTTGTCTCAGTCGGTTCTCTCAACTCAGCACCGCCCTCCTAACCTGCAATCTTCTTCCTGACCTCTCCGCTCCCACCCCACTCCAGCCTATCACCCTCACCTTGACCTCCTTCCACCTATCACATCTCCATTGCCCCTCCACCAAGTCCCTCCTCCCTACCTTTTATCTTAGCCTGCCTGGCACACTCTCCTCATTCCTGATGAAGGGCTCTGGCCCGAAACGTCGAATTTCCTGTTCCTAGGATGCTGCCTAACCTGCTGTGCTTTAACCAGCAACACATTTTCAGCAAGTAACTGAGAGCCGACATTAGGTGCAGCAGATAACGGAATGAGGAGTCCACGTGAGGAATGGACCGAAAGGAGAAGGTGGAGCAGCAACATGATAACCCTCCTTTCCTAATGGGCAAGGACTGACTCCATCTGAGGGGCAAAATGACAGAGACTGGAGATGTAAAGCCAGTGTAAAGTGCTGTTAGTAATCAGCAACAATTAGTAGGAAGTGGGACAACAAAAGTAAAACCAAAAGAGGAATTAAATATACACAAAAGCTACATTTATCCCAAGTAATCCATTCTCAGTGAGTGAAAAAGTTAGAAAAATAAATGATGTGGAGGAAGGTGTAATCGTTCACTGCAGGAGAGAGGGAAATGCAATGACAGGCTCCTGGCCACTCTTCCTCACTGAATTCTCTGAGTCACACATCTGGGCAAGTTTTTTAAAAAACGATAAGTTTCCTGTTGAAAAAGGAAATAAAATATTGTAAAGATTCTGTGTCTTTTGATTGCACCTTTATTTTCAACAATAATTTACTTTGTTTCCATTCAATTCCTCGTGTTGGTTCCTGGCAATCGCACTTTGAGATTTTCACATTGATCAACAGTAAAACCCAAAGAGCAAACGAATTGGATCAGTTTGTGAATACATGTGGCTTTCATTCTCAAACAATAAAATGCAAAGCAGGAGGAGACAAAGGCAGTCTGGACTAAACCAGTTCTCTGACATCATCCCGTTTCTTTATTTGTTCCTTTCCATGAACCAGCTGATGCGTTGCCGGGGGAATCCAAGCCCAAACAGAGGGATTTCTGGACTCCCTCTCTGCACCCACCCAATGACCCAGCTCCCTCTCCGATTTCAGATGCTCCTTCAAATCTACCTCTTCATATAAGCTATCGTCCCCTGACCGAATATCACTTTCAGTGAATCAATATGAACTCTGTTTGATTTGTTATGATAAAGGTCTTTTTCACAATGTTTGGGGACTGTGCTGTGTTAAAGTGCACAGTGATGGTGCTATCGTGGTTAGTGTAGCTGTCTCCCAAACAGGTGACCTGGGTTAGATTCCTGACAATTGCAGGCTGAGATTTGTCACATTGATCAATAGGAAACCCCAAAGACAAAAGGAATTGGATCAGTTTGAAAATACATTTGGCTTTCATTCCAAAACAATAAAATACAAAGTAGGAGTAGACAAAGGCAGACTGGATGAAACTGTTTCCCTGCTGCATTCTCTCACACCTCCTCCCTCCCTCCCCCCTCTAATCCCACTGAGATGGCTCTGGCTGTGCTCCATCCCTGGGGGAGGTATGCCCTGGGTAGAGGGAGCTGGGAGCTGACTGGATGAGCTGGGACTTGGGTGGAGAGGGGACTTTCAGTGAGAGATTTGGGGATATTTCAAACAGGTTCTGGCAGCCATTTTCCCTTCAAAGAACAAAGAACAAAAACATTTACAGCCCAGGAACAGGCCCTTCGGCCCTCCAAGCCTGAGCTGATCCAAAGCCTCTGTCTAAACCTGTCGCTCATTTCCTAAGCATCTCTCTCCCTCTACTCCCCACCTACTCATGCATCTGTCCAGACGCATCTTCAATGAATCTACCGTGCCTGCCTCTACTCCCTCTGCTCGCAACACCCACCACTCTCTGTGTGAAGTCCTTGCTGCATATATCCCTATTTAACTTTTTACCTCTCACCTTGAAAGTGTGACTTCTTGTTATTGAATCCTTCACTCTGGGAAAACGCTTATCTCTGTCTACCCTGTCTATACCCTTCATGATTTTGTAGACCTCAATCAGGTCTCCCCTCAATCTCCTTTTTTCTAATGAAAACTATCCTAACCTACTCAACTTTCACTGTGTGCACTGAGCAAGGGGTAAGTATCTGTCGGTTTCTGTCTGTCTCTGTGTGTGAGAGTGTGGGGAATGGTTGAATCTCAAAAGCAAGCCCCTGGAGCAGAGTCTGTCCTGAATGGGTGAGAAAGAATGTGAGAGACCATTGCGAGAGCTTAGACCAACTGGAATGGTGAATATCAATTGTTAAATCGCACCATATCTTTCCTTAGCACGTGCTTATATCTGTCTGATTTTTCCTCTTTTCTTTCCCTATTTCTCTCTTTGCCTCTGTCTGACACCCTCTGTCTGTATCACACAACATCTCTCACTCCCTCTCAACCTTTCTCTCTCACACTATCTCTGAGTCTCTCTGTCTTACTGACAGCCTCTTCTTTTGTATTTTTCTCTTCTGTCTCTTTTTCCCACCTTTATCTGTGTTCTTTCCCATTCTCTTGCTTCTTCTCTCATTTTTCTCTCTCTTTCCTTCTCCTCCTTTCCTTCCCTGGTTCTGTTGTTCAATCCTGAGATGGAATTTGCACCCCACCCCTCTTCAATTTTGGACAATCCCGCGCCCCCCCCCCCCCCCCCCCCACCGCACATTTAGCCCCTGTCCCCCTCCATGGCCCCTGTCTCCCTCCATGGCCCCTGTCTCCCTCCATGGCCCCTGTCCCCCTCCATGGCCCCTGTCTCCCTCCATGGCCCCTGTCTCCCTCCATGGCCCCTGTCCCCCTCCATGGCCCCTGTCCCCCTCCATGGCCCCTGTCTCCCTCCATGGCCCCTGTCTCCCTCCATGGCCCCTGCCCAATTGCCCTCCCTTGTGCAGCTTCATCAATCCTGATCTGTCCCTCTGTAGTTCCTCCATTATACACCCACTGTATATAAAAGCCCCTTGGTATCTCCATCCATCAACAATACCCTTCCCCGTGTTGTCTCCCAGCCCATGAGCTGGAGGGCAAAGTGAGCGTGTGCAGAGACTAACGTGTGCTTTGACTGCGTACCGTAATGTTATGGAGTCATTGAGTCATACAACACAGGGACAGACCCTTCGGACCAACCAGGCCACGCTGACCATGTTCCAAAACTAAACTATTCCCACCTGCTGCGCTGGGCCCATATCCCTCCAAACCTTTCCTATTCATGAACTTGTCCAAATGTATTTTAAACATTGTAACTGTATCTACATCCACCATTTCCTCTGATAGTTCACACCCAAAATTCTAAAAACATTGCCCCTTGTGTCCTTTTTCAATCTTTCTCCTGTCACCTTAAAAATATACCCCCCAGGTTTGAACTCCCCACCCAAGGGAAAAGACCCTTATCATTCATCTTATCTGTGCCCCTCATGATTGTTTAAACATCAATAAGGTCACCCCTCACCCTCCAATGCAACAGCCCATGTCTATAATCTCAAACTCTCTCTTCCTGACAACATCTTTGTAAACCTTTACTGAACCCTCTCCACTTTAATAATATCCTTCCTATAACAGGGCGATGAGAATTGCACACATTAATCCAGAAGAGGCCTCATCACTGTCCTGTACAAGTTCAATATAATGTCAGAACTCCGATACTCAAAGGTCTGACCAATGATGGCAAGCATGCTAAACACCTTCTTAACCACCCTGTCTAACTGGGATACAAATTTCAAAGAAGTATGTCCCTGAACTCTGAGGTCTCTCTCTGCTCTCCCACACCACCCAGGGCCCTACCGTTAACTCCTGTCCTTGTTTGTATTACCACAATGTAATACCTCATGTTTATCCATCTGCCACTCCTTAGCCCATTGACCCAATTGATCAAGATCTCTTTGTAATCTTGGGTCACATTCTTCACTGTCTATTTTACCATTTTGGTGTCATCTACAAACTTACTAACCATGCCTCCTACATTCTCATCCAAATCCTTTGTATAAATGACAAACAGAAGTGGAGCCAGTACCGTTCCCTGTGGAACACCCGCTGGTCACAGGCCTCCATCTGAAAAACAATGATCCACCATCACCTGCTGTCTTCTACCACCAAGCCAATTACATATCCAATTGGCAAGCCCATCCTGAATCCCATGTGATCTAACTTTACCAATTAGTTGATCATGCAGAGCCTCATCAAAGGCTTTACTAAAGACCAAGCAAACAACATCTAACACTCTGTCCTCAGCAATCATTTTGGTTACTTCCAAAAACAAACCCAATCAAATGTGAGACATGATTTTCTCACACTAAATTAAACTGACTATCTCTAATCAATCCTTTCCTACCCAACCTCTGTAAATCCTATCTTTCAGGATCATCTCTAAAACCCTACCCACCACCAAGGACAGGCTGACAGGTCGATAGTTCCCAGGCTTCTCCTCACATCCCTTCTTAAACAATGACATATTAACCACACCCCAGTCCTCCAGCTCTTTCCCCATGGTTTATAGATGATACAAATATTCTGCTCGGGGCCGTATAATTTTCTCTCTAACTTCCCACAACGTCCTGGGACACACTTGATCAGGTTTATCTATCTTTATGATTTTTAAGATCTCCAGCACTTCCTCTTCTGTACTGTGAACTGTTTCCGAAACATCAATATTTATATCCCTGATTTCTCCAGCCTCCATTTCTTTCCCAACAATAAAAATGGATGCAAAATATTTTTTATATCCCTCCCATCTCTTGATGAACAACACAAAGACAACCTCGTTGGTCTTTAAGGGGTTCTACTCTCTCTCCAGTTGCTCCCTCACTCAATGTATTTATGGAACCGCTTTGGATAATTTTTACCCTATCTGCCAAGGCTATCTCCTGTCCCTTCTTTGCCTTCCTCATTTCCTTCTAAAGAATGCCCCTACACTTTTTACACTCTTCAAGACATTCAGTTGATCCCAATTGTCTCCCTAATAGATTTTTTTTATTCTTGACTTGAACTTCAACATCTTTATTCATCCATTGTTCCCTAATCTTACCAGCCTTGCCTTTCACTCTAACAGGAACAGAATGCTTCTGAGCTCTTGTTATCACACTTTGGAAGGCCTCCCACTTGTCAGTCACCCTTTTACCAGCGATCATTCTGCTCCAATCAACTTTTGAAAGTTTTTGTTTCATACCCTTTCATACCCATTTGCCTCACTCTCATTAAGAACTTTAACTTTTATCCTTTTACACAACTATTTTCAAGTTACTGGCATTATGATCACTGGTCCAAAAGTGTTCCCTGACTCACACTTCAGTCACTTGCCCTGCCTTATTTCCCAAGAGAAGGTCACTTTTGATCCGCCTCGCGTAGGAAGATTATATATTTAAAGCAAAAATTTTCTTGTAATAGAACAAGTTCTTCACCATCAAAAACTTTCACACCATGGCAGTCTGAGTCAATGTTTGGAAAATTAAAATCCTCTACTGTTACAAACTTATTGTTCTTCCATATATTTGAGATGTCTCTACATATCTGCTTCTCAATTGCCCTCTGACTACTGGGGAGCCAATATAAAACCCCATCAAGGTGATCATCCCTTTCTCATTTCTAATTTGAACCTATATATTTTCATTAAATGATCCCTCGGAAATATTACAGGAGTAATATTTTCCTTAATCAAAAATGCCAGCCCTTCCCCTGCCTTGCCTCTTTCTATCCCTTCTGTACCATCTCAAACCCAGAACACTGAGCTGCCAGTCTTTTCCATTTGGCAGAAATGGGTACTGCAGATGCTGGAGTTTAGAGTCAAAATCAGAGTTGTGCTAGAAAAGAACAGCAGGTCAGGCAGAACCTAGTAGCAGGAAAATCAATTTTCCTGCTCCTCGGCTGCTGCCTAGCCTGCTGTGCTTTTCCAGCACCACTCTAGTCTTTTCCATTCCTCAGCCACGTTTCTGTAATAGCAATGACTTCCCAGGCCCAAGTTCCCTTCCATGCCCTGAGTTCATCAGCCTTATCCATGAGACCTCTTGCATTGAAATAAATGCAGTTTAAGTGTTCAGTGTTCCTTTGTTCTCTGACTTGTTCTTGTTTGTCTTTTCTCAATAACTTACTGTTTTCTGATTCAGAACCATTGTCATCTTTCTTTCTATTTTCACTGTTGTTTAGAAAGCCCCGCCCCACCCCTCTCAAATCTTACAATCTCCTGAAATAGAGCGAGCAAATCTCCCCACCAGGATATTGGTCTAGTTCAGGTGAAACCCATCCTTTTAAACAGATCTTTTCTGTCTCAGAAGAGAACCCAATGCTCCAAGAAAGTGACTCCCTGCACATTGCAGCATCTCGTCAACCATTGATTTATCTGCCCTGTCCTTTTATTCCTTCCCTCATTAGAACTTGGCACCAGAAGTAAACCAGAGATTATTACTTTTCATATTCTCTCCCTAACCTATTACATGCACTTTGTAAAGCTTTAACCTTTTCTCTAACTATGTCATTCCTATCAATGTGTACAATAATTTCCAGCTTCTCACTCTCCCCTTTGACAATCTGCTTCAAACGTTTTGAGACGTCCTTCACCCTGTCACCAGAAAAGCAACGTACTCTCCTCGACTCACACTCACTCCCGCAGAATCTCCTGTCTGTGCCCCTCACAGGAGAGTTCTCAAAAAAATATGATTCTTTTAAATCCTAACAAATCTGTTTAATATAAAATTCATTGTGAGTGTCCAAGATCTGATGACCACTTACCCAAATTGGAATATCTGTCTGAGAGAGGAATAGCTACAGGAGACTTCTAAACCAGCTTCGTACCCTTCCTGATGGACAGTTGTCTATCTGAATGATCTTGCTGTGTAATCACATCAATAAATCTATTTGTCACCACACTCAATATCTCTTGCAGGCCGTCAGTAATATTAATCCTACAAAGAAGGAGTTTTCATTAGCACGTTATATACTTAATAAAAAGATCAGATTTATTATGAAGCATGCCAAAAAATTCAACATAAATATTAAAAAGAAATCAACACTTAACTGAACATATGAAAAAAACAACTTCGCCTCAAGTAATCCAATATTTAGCTTTCACTATCAGGATACAAAAACCTCTCCCGAGCTGTCCCTATACAGGCCTCTCCACAAGCTCCGTGTATAAACAATCTGTCCTTCTTCATGTATTTTTTTAACTTAATATTTTTTCCTCAAAACTCACCCACCACTGACCGCAGGCTCACCAATCTATAGTTCCCTGGCTTTTCCTTACCACCTGTTCTAAATAATGGCACCATGTTAGGAAGGGACCTTCCCCCTTTCTCCTTCCTTTCTCCTCCACTCCATCTCCATTTTTGGTGATAGGGTCAACTTGGGCATCTACTTCATACTGACTGACTCCCACAGTTACCTGGTCTACACCTCCTCCAACACCCCCTTCCTGTACAAATGCCTCCCCTTATTCCCAATTCCTCTGCCTCCGCCACATCTGCTCCCAGGAGGACCAATTCCACCATTGAACATACCAGATGGCCTCCTTCTTCAAGGACAGCAGATTCCCCTCGCACGTGGTCGATGATATCCTCCAGTGCATCTCCTCCACTTCCCGCACCTCCGCCCTTGAAGCCCACCTCTCCAATCATAACAAGGAGAGAACACTCCAGTCCTCACCTTCTACTCCACCACCCTTCAGATAAAACAAGTCATCCACTGCCATTTCTGCCCCCTACAAACAGACCCCACTACCAGGGATATATTTCCCTCCCCACCCCTATCAGTGTTCTACAGAGACCATTCCCTCCGCGAATCCCTTATTAGGGCAACACCCCCCACCAAGCCACCCTCCACTCCAGGCACCTTCCTCTGCCATCGCAAGAGGTGCAAACCTGCCCCTACACCATCCCTTCACTTTCATCCAAGGCCCCAAAGGATCCTTGCACATCTGGCAGAGATTTACCTGTGCTTCCACACACACCACCTGCTCTGTCCGTTGCTCTCGGTGCGGTCTCCTCTACACTGGGGACACAGGACACCTATTTGCGGAATGTTGCAGAGAACATTGTTAGATTAGATTACTGACAGTGTGGAAACAGGCCCTTCAGCCTAACAACTCCACACCGACCTTCCAAAGTGTAACCCACCCAGACCCCGTTTCTTCAAAGACTCTGTTTGTCTTCAGTTTCCTTCTGGGACACAGTCACTAAACAGCCCCGCCACTCTGTGGCCGAACACTTTAACTCTCCCTCCCATTCCACCAAGAACATTCAAGTCTTAGAACATAGAACATAGAAAGATACAGCACAGTACAGGCCCTTCGGCCATCGATGTTGCGCCGACCGAATCCTACCTAACCTACACTAGCCCAATAACTTCCAAATGCCTATCCAATGCCCGCTTAAATGACCATAAAGAAGGAGAGTTCACCACTGCTACTGGCAGGGCATTCCATGAACTCACAACCCGCTGTGTAAAGAATCTACCCCTAACATCTGTCCTATACCTTCCACCCCTTAATTTAAAGCTGTGTCCCTTGTAACAG
Organism: Hemiscyllium ocellatum; assembly: GCF_020745735.1. Lineage (NCBI taxonomy): Eukaryota > Metazoa > Chordata > Chondrichthyes > Orectolobiformes > Hemiscylliidae > Hemiscyllium > Hemiscyllium ocellatum. The sequence goes on along the minus strand of NC_083413.1, from coordinate 99,560,224 downwards.
CTGACTCCATTAGCGGTAAAAGGTTCTCAGTGTCTACCCTATCTAAACCCCTAATCATCTTGTACACCTCTATCAAATCTCCCCTAAACCTTCTTTTCTCCAATGAGAACAGCCCCAAGTGCCTCAGCCTTTCCTCATACGATCTTCCTACCATACCAGGCATACATGGACACCAAGATCCCTCTGCTCATCCACACTACCAAGTAGCCTACCATTAGCCCAGTAATCCATCTTCTTGTTACTCCTACCAAAGTGAATGACTTCACACTTAGCTACATTGTATTCCATTTGCCACATTTCTGCCCAGCTCTGCAACTTATCTATATCCCGCTGTAACCTACCACTTCCTTCCTCACTATCCACAACTCCACCGACTTTTGTGTCATCCGCAAACTTGCTTACCCAGCTTTCAAGCCCTTCCTCTAGATCATTTATAAAGATAACAAAAAGCAATGGTCCCAAAACAGATCCTTGTGGTACACCGCTAGTAACTGCACTCCAAGATGAACATAGTCCATCAACTACTACCCTCTGTCTCCTTCCAGCCAGCCAATTCCTAATCCAAACCTCTAATGTATCCTCAATGCCATACCTCCGTAGTTTTAGCATTAGCCTACCATGGGGAACCTTATCGAACGCCTTACTAAAATCCATATACACAACATCTACTGCTTTACCCTCGTCCACTTCCTCAGTCACCTTCTCAAAGAACTCAATAAGGTTTGTGAGGCACGACCTGCCCTTCACAAAACCATGCTGGCTATCCTTGATCACGTTATTCCTATCCAGATGTTCATAAATCTTATCCCTTACCATTCTCTCTAAGACTTTGCCCACCACTGAAGTCAGACTCACTGGCCTATAGTTACTAGGGCTATCCCTACTCCCTTTCTTGAACAAAAAGGGAGGCTATCCCTACTCCCTTTCTTGTGCCTCCTCCACCGCCAAACTCTGACCACCTGATGCCTGGAGGAAGAACGCCTCATCATCCACCTTGGGACCCTCCAACCACACGGGATCGATGTAGATTTCACCAGTTTCCTCATTTCCCTTCCCTCCACCTTATCTCAGATCCAACCATCCAACTCAGCACAGCCCTCTTGAACTGTCCTACCTGTCCATCTTCCTTCACACCTGTCTGCTTCACCCTCCTTTCTGACCTATCATCATCACCCCCACCTCCATCTACCTATTACATTCCCAGCTAACTTCCCCCCAGGCCCAGCACCCTCCCATTTATCTATCAGCCCCCTTAGGCCACCCATCCATTCCTGATGAAAAGCTTATGCTTGAAATATCGACTCTCCAACTCCTCAGATGCTGTCTGACTGTCTGTGCTTTTCCAGCACTATGATTTTCAACTCTGATCTCCGGCATCTGCAATCCTCACTTTCTCCAAGAGCATGACTCTGCCCAGCAGCATGTCCAAATGCATACATCATCACCACCATCGACAAGTGGAAGGGGGAAGGAGAGGACTGTCTCTCTGTCACTGACCCAGGGGAGAGGAGCCTGACCCCACTGTGTTTCTGTCACTGACCCAGGGGAGAGCAGACTGATCCCACTGTGTCTCTGTCACTGACCCAGGGGAGAGGAGCCTGACCCCACTGTGTCTCTGTCACTGACCCAGGGGAGAGGAGCCTGACCCCACTGTGTCTCTGTCACTGACCCAGAGGAGAGCAGACTGACCCCACTGTCTCTCTGTCACTGACCCAGGGGAGAGCAGACTGACCCCACTGTGTCTCTTTCACTGACCCAGGGGACAGCAGACTGACCCCACTGTGTCTCTTTCACTGACCCAGGGGAGAGCAGCCTGACCTCACTGTGTCTCTGTCACTGACCCAGGGGACAGCAGACTGACCCCACTGTGTCTCTTTCACTGACCCAGGGGAGAGCAGCCTGACCTCACTGTGTCTCTGTCACTGACCCAGGGGAGAGCAGATTGACCTCACTGTCACGTCCAGTGCAGATGTAGGAGACACGTCACATGCACAAAGATTTTGTTTCATGCGAAGTTCTCAGAGTCTGAGAGGAGTGATCCATCACACCAACAGCCAGAGGGCATTTCCCTGTGTCTTCCCACTGAAACTGCGTTGGAACAGAATTTCTGTAAATCCAATGAATTGGTCGCTTGACTCCAGGTCCGTTTTCTGAAACAGGATCCTTTAAAACTGAGAGTAACTGGCAATGCGAGAGTTAATGATGACCGATGGCCATTCTGTAGAAGAGTATTGTTACCGCGCTCTGATCCTTCCACTAAAATAAGTAGTGCATTGGCTTTCCTCACACCGGCAGCCCGTATCAAATCCAAGGAGAAACCTGATGTGCTGGCGTCACAGTGCACCACAGATTCCTAACGTAGTCTCTCTGTCAATTGTACGCCAAAGCAATCTCTGAAAAGGCCTCATTTGGAAGCTGTCTGCTATTTTTCCAAGTGTGAAAATCAGCATCCGAAAACCTGAATCGTGTTTTGGAGTAGTTATCACGTCAGTGGCTCACTCTATCGGCAACAGCAATGGATGTATTTGCAGTCTCAGATGAAGCTCTGGACTTGTCCTATCATAGAGTCACTGATATTAATGGGTGCCCCCGAAATCTAAGCCATGTTGGAACTGAAACTGAGGAAACGACAGAAAGGCTACCGAACGACATTGTTTCCATTTTGTTTTCTTGACATCACAGAGGAGCAGAAAAAGGAAAATAACACAGTGAGGCACGTGCAGCTCTGCTGAAACTCCTCCTTGCTGATTCAGTCAGCAGCGAGAGACGTGAAGGTGACTCAGGCAGGAGAGCTTTTCACATGGAGAACAAAGAGCAGTCACGTACAGTTAGCACCTCTTTGACATCTCGTGGGGGTGGGGGCATCATGAATTCTGTCATGATGTTCAGAAACTGTATTTTGTGCATCTCTAATAAGCACCATGGAATTTAGTGAACTTTACTGAGTCACTTCTCATCGATTTCCACACGGGTTTCCAACTCAGCTGGTAGCCATGGGGCTCATGTCCAGGTGTGGACAGCTCTGCAGCAAATTGCAAAAGAAGGAATCTGGCAACTCGTACCGGCTCCGGGGTTCGGACAGACTCGCAATGTGATCTGTCCTTCTCGGATTCGAATGGTCACTCAGCTTTTCAGGTGGAGAACATTCTTTGGGACTCTTTTTCTGCAAAACAGTCTCGGTAAGTGTAACTACGCTGCACAGTATGATCCGGCACACGGCCTGCTCAGCTTTGTATATTTTTCCTGTAGTCCAATGTTTTTTAATGTTCCATGTAATCACGAAAGTTGTTCTGTTTCGAGCAATGGGCGAAATCATTTCCCAAAAGAAGAGTCTAAATTCCAGTACTGTCGTACAGCTCACAGTTTCTTTATTGAATGGTAACCGAATGTACTTTCTCACAGACACATTACATTTGTCACTCAAACGAGTCTCAGAAAGTAGAATCAGCTTCCCAGTGATTTTTGTTTGGATTGTAGGGCTATCATGATCTGTTGTAAAATTGACATTGTAGCTCGGCGTATCCCAGCAGCAATGAGAGTAGGGCAGGAATCAAGGAACCATTTCCCTGTGACTTTGCTTCGGTTGTTTTGGAAGAGCTCCATTGAAAATGTCTGAAAATGCATGACTGCTGCGTCTGGGCTATAGTCGAACGGTCTAAGCCGCTGGGTTTAGATGCCAATTAAGGTGGTCAACAACCAGCTATCCTGAACAGAAAGGTGAAGCGTGAAACGGCTGCAAATTCCAATGCTGAACGACTCTGAGCAGCCGCAGCCGAAAGACCCGGCAGCGTGGCGGGTGTCTGTAGTGTAGTGGTTATCACATTCGCCTCACACGCGATAGGTCCCCGGTCCAAAACCGGGCAGAAGCAGCCTGGTTCTGTCGGGCAGTTTCGCGTGTTGATGTGCGCTGCGCTTTCTTGCTTGCTGCTTTCACTAGTAAACCTATCTGCGAATTTACAGACCCGTATCTGTTGCAAAGATGAAAAGAACTACAGTTCCACTTAATTACAGTGTGAAAGGTTGTAAAGTCTTTTCTCCTCCCTGTCCTGAATGTGCGCCGATGTACACATCACCGATGGCCATTCTGGAGAAGAGTCTTGTTACCGCGCTCTGATCCTTCCGCTAAAATAAATACGGCATTGGCTTTCCTCACACCGGCAGCCCGTTTCAAAGCCAAGGAGAAACCTGATGTGCTGGCGTCACAGTGCACCACAGATTCCTAACGTAGTCTCTCTGTCAATTGAACGCCAAAGCAGTCTCTGAAGGGGCCTCATTTGGAAGCTGTCTGCTATTTTTCAAAGTGTGAAAATCAGCATCCGAAAACCTGAATCGTGTTTTGGAGTAGTTTCAAGTCCTCATGAATCTCAACTTAAACAAAGGAATAACACCTATAAATGACTTGCAAGCATTTGAAAATATGAAGATCGAAAGGCTCTATTGAGTTGATACAGCATTTTTTTAAAAAGAGGAATCATTCTAAATCACCAGGAATAATGCACATACTGGGAGAGGCTGTGATCTGGAATGGTGGTGTTTGTTATAGCACTGGGAGAGGCTGTGATCTGGAATGGTGGTGATTGTTATAGCACTGGGAGAGGCTGTGATCTGGAATGGTGGTGTTTATTATAGCACTGGGAGAGGCTGTGATCTGGAATGGTGGTGTTTGTTATAGCACTGGGAGAAGCTGTGATCTGGAATGGTGGTGTTTGTTATAGCACTGGGAGAGGCTGTGATCTGGAATGGTGGTGTTTGTTATAGCACTGGGAGAAGCTGTGATCTGGAATGGTGGTGTTTGTTATAGCACTGGGAGAGGCTGTGATGATCTGGAATGGTGGTGTTTGTTATAGCACTGGGAGAGGCTGTGATCTGGAATGGTGGTGTTTGTTATAGCACTGGGAGAGGCTGTGATGATCTGGAATGGTTGTGATTGTTATAGCACTGGGAGAGGCTGTGATCTGGAATGGTGGTGATTGTTATAGCACTGGGAGAGGCTGTGATCTGGAATGGTGGTGTTTGTTATAGCACTGGGAGAGGCTGTGATCTGGAATGGTGGTGTTTGTTATAGCACTGGGAGAGGCTGTGATCTGGAATGGTGGTGTTTGTTATAGCACTGGGAGAGGCTGTGATGATCTGGAATGGTGGTGTTTGTAATGGCACTGGGAGAGGCTGTGATCTGGAATGGTGGTGTTTGTTATAGCACTGGGAGAGGCTGTGATCTGGAATGGTGGTGTTTGTTATAGCACTGGGAGAGGCTGTGATGATCTGGAATGGTGGTGTTTGTTATAGCACTGGGAGAGGCTGTGATCTGGAATGGTGGTGTTTGTTATAGCACTGGGAGAGGCTGTGATCTGGAATGGTGGTGTTTGTTATAGCACTGGGAGAAGCTGTGATCTGGAATGGTGGTGTTTGTTATAGCACTGGGAGAGGCTGTGATCTGGAATGGTGGTGATTGTTATAGCACTGGGAGATGGTGGTGTTTGTTATAGCACTGGGAGAGGCTGTGATCTGGAATGGTGGTGTTTGTTATAGCACTGGGAGAGGCTGTGATCTGGAATGGTGGTGATTGTTATAGCACAGGGAGAGGCTGTGATGATCTGGAATGGTGGTGTTTGTTATAGCACTGGGAGAGGCTGTGATCTGGAATGGTGGTGTTTGTTATAGCACTGGGAGAGGCTGTGATCTGGAATGGTGGTGATTGTTATAGCACTGGGAGAGGCTGTGAGCTGGAATGGTGGTGTTTGTTATAGCACTGGGAGATGTTTTCGAGAGGACGTTCCCACAGAAATCTTACAGAAACTGCTTGCTCTCCCGAAATTTCTTAAATATTACTTTTTGTTAAAAAAGTCATTTTCTAATGATATAACTGCAGTATATGTCGATAGTTTTCAACTTTCGCACAAGTTTGCAGGACACCATGGTCTGTTCGTTTTTGAGAAATCGAATGAGGGGAGGTGGGCCATGCAATAGCATTGGCAAGCAAAGAGTTAAACATGTCTGCCCTCATTGCTGAGAAGTGAACAACTGACAATCTGAACATTGAAGGACAAGAAATATTGAATTAAAGATTGTGTGTTCATGCATGGTATATAACTGAGAAGTGGGAGAATTGGTAAAATGACAGCGAGGGAGTCTGGCACCTTCCCATTGCTAAGCCATGCTGACACAGACCAGTTCACTTTGACATCTTGACTCTCCATGAGCTCTCAGGCCTGCCTCCCTCATTTCCCTGATTGCGCCCACCTTTGCAGCCTCAGCGATGGTCAGGATGATTAGTAGGGCTCACTAATGTGCTGTTCTGTCCTCCCTCTTACAGGACCAGCAGATCTTGAAACTAAGCAGCATCATCAACTGATGCGTAACCCTGGCAAGAATCGCTTCCTTGGTCACTGCTGGCAACATACCATCCCTGGCATAGGCCAAAGCCTCCAGGTTTCAGTCCCTGCATCAGGTCTGCCACACTAACTGCAAGCTTCCACTTAAAATGTCTTTCTTCAACACTAACGATAGAGCAAAGATTATATGCCAGTCAATAATTTCTTTAATGTGAATGAACAAACTGTGGAAGTTGACAATCTGAAAGAAACGCAGAGGTGGCTGAAGAAACTCAACATATTTTGCAGTATCTGCGGAGAGAAGCAAAGTTCACGTTGAGTCGTGGCCCTTCTTCAGAGAGATCTGAAGTTCTGAACATGAGTCATTCAACTAAAAACATTAACTCTGCTTTCACTCCACAGACACAGCCAGACCTGCGAGCTGTTAGTAGACAGTCACACATTGTAAACAGCTTACTTTTCAATGACCTTCTTAGTTTCTGGAGAACTAGAATCGCCAGCTCCCTTGCACTTTCAGCAGTCGACGTTTTCAGAGCTGCTAATGGTTATCAAGTGCTATTAATTGCCAGGCAGCTTCCGAGGAGCAGGAGAATCGACGTTTCGGGCATAAGCCATTCTTCAGGAATGAGGCTGGTGTGCCAGGCGGGCTGAGAGAAAAAGTAGGGGGGTGTTATTGGGGGGAGGGGTGCTGGGAATACAATAGGTGGAAGGAGGTGAGGGTGAGGGTGATTGGCCAGAGAGGGGGAGGGGATATGAGGAAGCTGGAGAAATCTACATTCATCCCGTGTGGGTGGAGGGTTCCTAGGCAGAAGATGAGGCGCTCTTCACCCCGACCTCCCATTTACCTGACTTTCTCAACTCCTCCCTCCCCTTCCTCGAACTCTCCATTTCTATCTCAGGCGACCAACTCACCACAGACATTGACTATAAACTGACCGACTCCCACAGCTACATAGATTACACCTCCTCCCACCCTGCTGCCCAAAAAATGCCATTCCATATTCCCAATTCCTTCGCCTCCGGCGCATATGCTCCCAGGAGGACCAATTCCAATACCGAACAACCCAAATGGCCTCCTTCTTCAAAGACTGCAATTTCCATCCGACATGGTCAACGATGCTCTCCACCGCATCTCCTCCACTTCCCGCACCTCCGCCCTTGAGCCCCGCCCCTCTAATTGCCAACACAACAGAACCCCACTGGTCCTCACCTTGCACCCTACCAACCTCCGGATACATCGTATCATCTGCTGTCATTTCCGCCACCTCCAAAACAGACCCCACCACCAGGGATATATTTCCCTCCCGACCCCTATCAGTGTTCCGGAGAGACCACTTCCTCCGCGACTCCCTCGTCAGGTCCACACCCCCCCCCAACCCACCCTCCACTCCCGGCACCTTCCCCTGCAACCACAAGAAGTCCAAAGCTTGCGTCCACACCTCCCCCCTCACCTCCCTCCAAGGCCCCAATGGATCCTTCCATATCCGTCGCAAATTCGCCTGCACCTCAACACACATCATTTTCTGTATCCGCTGCACCCGATGTGGTCTCCTCTACATTGGGGAGACAGGCCGCCTACTTGTGGAACGTTTCAGGGAACACATCTGGGACACCCGGGCCAACCAACCCAACCGCCCCGTGGCTGAACACTTTAACTCCCCCTCACACTCTGCCAAGGACATGCAGGTCCTTGGCCTCCTCTATTGCCAGACCCTGACCACATGACACCTGGAGGAAGAGCGCCTCATCTTCAACCTAGGAACACTCCACCCACATGGGATGAATGTAGATTTCTCCAGCTTCCTCATTTCCTCTCCCCCCACCTTATCTCAGTCCCAACCCCTGGATTCAGCATCGCCTTCTTGACCTGCAATCTTCTTTCCGACCTCTCCGCCCCCACCCCCTCTCTGGCCTATCACCCTCACCCTCACCTCCTTCCACCTATCATATTCCCAGCGCCCGTCCCCCAAATCCCTTCCCCTCCCTTTTATTTCAACCAGCCTGGCACACCAGCCTCATTCCTGAAGAAGGGCTTATTCCCGAAACGTCGATTCTCCTGCTCCTCAGATGCTGCCTGGCCTGCTGTGTTTTTCCAGCATCACATCTTTCAACTCTGGTCTCCAGCATCAGCAGTCCTCACATTCATCAAGTGCTATTAAGTCAATTTAAGCAAACATTTACGTTCAGAATAAAAACATTGTTATAAACTTGAACAGGAGTGTCAGGATTTCAAGCCACTGACAGTCAGGCTGGAACATGGGAATGAAGGATGTGACAAACCCATTCCTTCAGTACTTTACACGGGTTGCACAGTCTATAAAACTCTCAGATAAAGGGCTGAGGGCAATTATAGAACAGCAACTAACTCTCCAATTTCTCCAGTGAAGAGCTTTGGATACTGGATCTACACACAGGATTGACTTTTCCTCATCAATGGCTATTGGCTCAGCAATTGCAAACATTACTGGTGGCACAGAAAGGTTTGCCACTCTGTTATCGTTCCAATTACACCATTACCTCTTTAGATTGGGCCATTTCTTTCTTGGAATAATGACCCAGCAACAGCTTCCTGATCAGGCCACATCAGCAGCATGCCAACATTAGTGATGCCATCATTCACAGCAGCGCTGGCTCCAGCTCTCAGTCCAAGCAGCAGGGCGCCACCACAATTCACAACAGTATTACTGCAAAGTCTTGTTTAAAAAAAACACCACAATCTAACTTCTAGGTAAAACACACACTTGGGAGGCAGAGCCCAGCAGATTCCGTAATGTGCTAACTATGGCCTGGAATAGCGTATTTGACATTATTCCCGCATGTATGCAGAAGGAAATGTTTCCATAACTTCACAGGAATTGCTGGTTCTCCAGCAATAACCTTTATTCCAAACACAATATTAATCAGGAATTAAATTGTACTTTGGATCAAATTGACACTTTAATTTCTTCAGTTGTTCCTGACAGACTATCAAGTTTTATTTCCATTGCAGTTTGGATTTTCACATTTAATATGCCTGCAATTGGTGATAATAGATAAATGAAGTTATTTAAATGAGCATTTGCCTCAATCCCACAATTGTGTGCCAGCTGTTTGAAAGATTGATGATTCTGGATTCAGGACTGCAGCCTGCATTCAGCCGTTTGTGTGAAACTGGCCACACTCCAGATGGGTGACTGCAATAGATAGTGAATTTGTTCCTCAAATCATTTCAAGGATTTGAAGAACACTGTTGCTGGTGATAACAATAAGAGACAGAAATGGGATCTCAAGTTCTTGAATATAGTCATATTCAGAGTTTAGAAACTTCAAGAACAAAATGCAAGCAAACTTCCAATGAAGTGTTTTTGATGTTCTCTCCTAATACAATATTTTTGAAAAAAATTTCTGCAGCCCTCATAATGATACAGATAACAGAGAGACAGTGATGCAAACACTCTTGTCTGGAGTGATGTTCTGTGCACTGCTGTGTGATGTTTCCTGAAAAGTCCCGACGATATCTTATAGTAACTGCCAGCTCACCAGTAACTTCCTTTCTATTTGTTGTACTCTGAATGAAGCAAAACATTAATCACATATTGTTTTCAAAATTACTTTTTCATGACAGATTTTGGAATGTAGAGTTTTCCATCTACCTTGAGCTGTCAGGTGATCTGCAAATGGTCAGAAAAGTGCTATTCAGTCATTTTAAGCAAACATCCACAAGCACAATAAAATCATCATAAATGTGAAAAATTGAGTAAGTATTTGAAGCCGTTGACAGCTGGTTTTGTAAAACCACTTCAAGACACAATTACAGTCGATGGTGATTTTTTAGATTAGATTACTTACAGTGTGGAAACAGGCCCTTCGGCCCAACAAGTCCACACCGACCCGCTGAAGCGCAACCCACCCATACCCTACATATACCCCTTACCTAACACTACGGGCAATTTAGCATGGCCAATTCACCTGACCCGCACATCTTTGGACTGTGGGAGGAAACCAGAGCACCCGGAGGAAACCCACGCAGACACGGGGAGAATGTGCAAACTCCACACAGTCAGTCCCCTGATTCGGGAATTGAACCTGGGTCTCTGGTGCTGTGAGGCAGCAGTGCTAACCACTGTGCCACCGTGCCACCCAAAAGCTTCATTGGCTGTTTGCAAGGCAAGATAGTGAGGCTGGAGTGTGGAAGCAAAGAAAGGGAGATACTATGCAACAAATTCATTTCTTCAATGCTTTATACTTGTTGCAATGTCTCGAAATATCTCAACTAAAGAGCTCTAGGCCCAAATAGAGAGTAGGCAACCAATTTTCCAATGTCTCCAATGAAGACCTTTGGTACTGTCTGTGCATACAGGGCTGAATTTTCCAAGTCAACTGGCATTTGCCAAGATTGCCATGAGTCAGGCCAAGTGGAGGGGAGTTCAGGGGGAAAGCCCAATTCCTTCTGCACCCTGATATTATCTTATCAGTGAGGGGCAAATGAAGTCACCAACTGAGAGCCACTCATGTCAGTCTGAGTTGTGAATAATAGAGCTCCTCAACTCCCACAGTGGGTTTTGGCTGGCACATCTCTTTAGTACAGGCTCAACAATACCCACCACTAATGGCAGCAAAGAAAAGGTCACTGCTCTGCCTTCACTCTGGTGATTCCTGATGAAGGGCTTTTGCCCGAAATGTCGATTTTCCTGCTCCTTGAATGCTGCCTGACCTGCTGTGCTTTTCCAGCACCACTCTAATCTGGACTGTTGCTGTTAGCTCCTGGGATCACGTCATTCCAATAATGGTTTGTGACCATGCAGCAACTTCTGTATTAGCTACTGTCAGTACCATGCCACATTGGTGCTGCCAATCGTCACGTTTGACTCCAACTCTCAGTTCAAGCAGCAGGCTTCATGAGAATTCATAAAAGTATGACTGCAAATGTCACTGTGTGAGAAAGAACACCACCTTCCAACTTCTGGATGTACTACATATTTTATGTGATAAACTTACTGGGGTAACTAGGGCCTGGAATGAGGTTTGCTACATGGTTCCTGGATGCAGAAGGAAATATCCACATAACTTCACAGGAACTCTGTGTTCTCCGGTAACTGCCTTTGAGAATATATTATCAAATGAAGTACGAATTATACAAAAGATCAAACATATTTTTCAGTTATTGCAAACAATCATGGAGAAATATTTTCCATATCCCTTGCAGTTTGGATTGTTAACCTTACCATTCCTGCAACTGGTTAGACAAGATAAATTAAGTCCTTAAGTTAGCATTTGCCTCCAGATACTACTGTGTGCCAACTGCCTGAATGGTTGAAGACTCAGTATGGAGATTGTCCAACCAGAGGGGAGGCCATATTGGATTTGGTACTCGGTAATGAACCGGGACAAGTGATGGGCTTGTTAGTGGGTGAACATTTTGGTGATGGTGATCACAATTCTGTGACTTTCACCTTGGTTATGGAGAGAGATAGGTGCGCACAACAGGGTAGATTTTACAATTGGGGGAAGGGAAATTACAATGCTGTAAGACAGGATTTGAGGAGCATAAGTTGGGAGCATAGGCTGTCAGGGAAGGATGTGGTGGAAATGTGGAACTTTTTCAAGGAGCAGAAACGACGTGTCCTTGATATGTATGTACCTATCAGGCAGGAAAGAAATGGTCGTGTGAGGGAGCCTTGGTTGACGAGGGAGGTTGAATGTCTAGTAAAGAGGAAGAAGGAGGCTTACATAAGGTTGAGGAAACAGGGTTCAGACAGAGCAGTGGAGGGATACAGGATAGCCAGGAGGGACCTGAAGAAAGGGATTAGGAGAGCTAAGAGGGGGCATGAAAAATCCTTAGCTGATAGGATCAAGGATAACCCCAAGGCATTTTATGCGTATGTGAGAAACAAGAGAATGACGAGAACGAGGGTAGGTCCGATCAAGGACAGTAGTGGGAGATTGTGTATTGAGTCGGAAGAGATAGGAGAGGTCTTGAATGAGTACTTTTCTTCAGTATTTACGAATGAGAGGGACCGTATTGTTGAAGAGGAGAGTGTGAAACGGACTGGTAAGCTAGAAGAGATACTTGTTAGGAAGGAAGATGTGTTGGACATTTTGAACAACTTGAGGATAGGCAAGTCCCCCGGGCCTGACGGGATATATCCTAGGATTATGTGGGAAGCAAGAGAGGAAATTGCAGTACCATTGGCAATGATCTTTTCATCTTCACTGTCAACGGGGGAGGTACCAGGGAACTGGAGAGTAGCGAATGTTGTGCCCCTGTTCAAAAAAGGGAATAGGGATAACCCCGGGAATTACAGGCCAGTTAGTCTTACTTCTGTGGAAGGCAAAGTAATGGAAAGGGTACTGAGGGATAGGATTTATGAGTATCTGGAAAGAGACTGCTTGATTAGGGACAGCCAGCACAGATTTGTGAAGGGTAGGTCTTGCCTTACAAGTCTTATTGAATTCTTTGAGGAGGTGACCAAGCATGTGGATGAGGGTAGAGCAGTGGATGTAGTGTACATGGATTTTAGTAAGGCATTTGATAAGGTTCCCCATGGTAGGCTTATGCGGAAAGTCAGGAGGAATGGGATAGAGGAAATTTGGCCAATTGGATAGAAAACTGGCTAACCGGTCAAAGTCAGAGAGTGGTGGTAGATGGTAAATATTCAGCCTGGAGCCCAGTTACAAGTGGAGTTCCGCAGGGATCAGTTCTGGGTCCTCTGCTGTTTGTAATTTTTACTAATGACTTGGATGAGGGAGTCGAAGGGTGGGTCAGTAAATTTGCAGATGATACGAAGATTGGTGGAGTTGTGGACAGTGAGGAGGGCTGTTGTGGGCTGCAATGGGACTTAGATATGATGCAGAGCTGGGCTGAGGAGTGGCAGATGGAGTTCAACCCTGCCAAGTGTGAGGTTGTTCATTTTGGAAGAACAAATAAGAATGCGGAATACAGGGTTAACGGTAGGGTTCTTAGTCAGATGGAGGAACAGAGGGATCTTGGGGTCTATGTACATAGATCTTTGAAAGTTGCCACTCAGGTGGATAGAGCTTGTAAGAAGGTGTATTAGCGTTATTTAGCAGAGGGATTGAATTCAAGAGTCGTGAAGTGATGTTGCAGCTGTACAGGACTTTGGTTAGGCCACATTTGGAGTACTGTGTGCAGTTCTGGTCGCCTCACTTTAGGAAAGATGTGGAAGCTTTGGAGAGGGTGCAGAGAAGATTTACCAGGATGTTGCCTGGAATGGAGAATAGGTCGTACGAGGATAGGTTGAGAATTCTCGGCCTTTTCTCATTGGAACGGCAAAGGATGAGGGGTGACTTGATAGAGGTTTATAAGATGATCAGAGGAATAGACAGAGTAGACAGTCAGAAACTTTTTCCCCGGGTACAACAGAGTGTTACAAGGGGACATAAATTTAAGGTGAAGGGTGGAAGGTATAGGGAAGATGTCAGGAGTGGGTTCTTTACCCAGAGAGTGGTGGAGGCATGGAATGCGCTGCCCGTGGGAGTGGTAGAGTCAGAATCATTGGCGACCTTTAAGCGGCAATTGGATAGGTACATGGATGGGTGCTTAATCTAGGATAGATGTTCGGCACAACATCGTGGGCCGAAGGGCCTGTTCTGTGCTGTATTGCTCTATGTTCTATGACTCTGGATTCAGTATTGAGTTCAGCTTGAATTCATCTGCTTTTGTTAAACTTCTCACAATCCAGATGGATACTGCAATCAGTACTGATTTTGTTCTTCAACCCCTTTCGTAGGTTTGATGGACACAATAGCTGGTGATAAGGGTGAGAGAGTGATGGGATACACATTTCTTGAATATATTCATTTTAAGAGACTAAAATGATCAGGGACAAGTAACCCAAATTTGAATTCTTAAAGACAAGTGATTTTGAAATCAAGCTTCTTTGATGTTCTCTTCTCAAACCGTCTGCTTTGAAAAAAACTCTCTGACCCGAAGAATAATGTAGATAATAGAGAGGCATGCCAAGGTCGGGAACGGTATTCTCTGCATTGTTGTGTGATGTTTTCATGAGGAGTCCCTACATTATCTTACCATAATTGCTAGCCCACCAGCAATTTACTTTCACTTTCTTGTACTCGGAATGAAGCAACATCATGGTCACATATTGTCTTAAACATCCTTTTTTGTGACCACCTTAGATTTGGAAGGCACGGTTTACCATCTCCACCGCAGTTTAGGCTGTCAGGTTTATCAGGCTTGTAATTGAACAGACAAGTTTAGTCACTGAAATCAGCATTTGCCCCCATCTACAATTATGTACCAGCTGTTGGAATGGCTGAAGGATTTGGAATCAGTATTGCAGCTCTTATTCAGCTGCTTTTGTTAAACTGCTCACACTGCAGAAGGATGACTGCATTAGTTGGTGATGTTTTGTGTCAAACTTACAGAACTGGTTTGTAAGAAAACAGAGTACAGGTGGGGGAGAGGCAGAGAATGTCTGGGAGAAGGGATTTTTCCTTGCAGTCTAGACCAGAGAGGTCAATGGTAGGTAAGCCGGTTCAGGGCCGGGCTGAGGAAGGGGAAACATTTCACTAAAGAGATTTGGATGCTCTCCAGCAATGGCTTTTCCAGCAACTCTGTTTTTCTTTCTGATTTACAGCATTTGCCGTTCTTTTGGGTTTTATTTGGATACTTTCTGTTGTTCTAGTTAAATAAGAGCTTCAATCTGTAGGAACAAAGCAAGCATTAGAGATGCAAATGTAGTGCGATTGCTGTGGTCTGGTCAGCAAAGGAGTTTGTTGCACTGCTGTCACATGCTTTCAAGAGGAAGCCCCTGAACAATCTACACAACAGTTCTCCAGCAATATCCTTTCACGTCCTTGAATTCTGAATCAAGGATCATTTGTACACAAATTGGAGCAAACTTACTTTGTGATCACTGCAACTGTCCCTGGAGACATTAGGTTTCCAGGTCCTTCACAATGTCCACAGCTGAAATTAGTCATGAAGAAACACCAGGTCTTGTGTTCACAATTGGCTGACGGTTGGTATGAAATTGCTGGATACTCAGGGATTCAGAATCACATTCTTTGATCAACCCTTTTAGTGAAATAGATCAACTTCCAGACGTAGTGGGACAATGGAAAACAATAGATTTCTCTTTAACATTTTCAAAGGGGATTTGAAAGACACCACAGGCGGGAGTGGATGAGATTGGAACCCTAATTGTTCAATATATTTGTCCTTGTTTCAGAGTTCAGCAATCTGAATGTTCAACTACAAACTGAGATCTGAACATTGAATGGACAAGCAATTTTCCACTGACCACTTTTGAATGTTTTGAATTGATGCAATTATTTTTTAAGCAAAAAAAATCTGTAATCTCTCAGAAAACTGCAAACATTATAGACATATTAAAGCAATTTTGTTAATGGAGCTGCTGTGGGCTGGTGTTTGTTGTTTTGCTCTGGCATGTCCTCATACAGAAGCCCCACATAGAACTTCCAGGAAGTGGCACGGATTTTCTTTCACATTGTTGTCTTCTGGATGAAGCTTAATAAAGTCACACATTGGACTAAAACTTGTGATCACCTCATTCATTACTGGAATCTCTTCTGCCTTGGAAATGTCACAGTTTTCATATCTGCAATTGGTGCTACAGCGCAAATTCATTGATTTTAAACAAACACTTGAAAAATTCAACCCCTGAAAAAATCTCTGAAGATTGAGGATTTCAGCATCAGAAACGTGTTTGTTGAAACTTCTTATTGAAACTCCAGTTTGGCATTTTAATCAACCTACTACATCCCATACAAACCGGGATGGTTTAGATATTCAACACGGGTATGTCTCATCTAATTGTAACTTAAATCCACATTCCTGCCTACCCTGAAAACCTTCCACCACCCTCTCCCAACAAGAATCTATTTATCTTTGCCTTTAAAATATCCCATAGTTCTGCTTTAATGACTTTTCAGATATTCCACAGTTTGAGAGAAAAACAAATCTCCTCATCTGTTTGAAAAGGACAACCACTGATGTTTAAGCAGGAACCCTTCATTCTCGTCTCTTCTGTCAGAGGAAACATCTTATTTCTAGCAAGTTTCCTCTTCCTCCCCTAAACACAAACTGCCCCAAGCCTAGCCTATCCAAATTTCCTTTGTACGACAAGTCACTCAGTAGGTATCATTCTGGTCAACATGTTTCCAAACTGCCTCCAATGTATTTACTTCCTTCCTTAAACAAGGCAACCAATAGGAATTAGAGCATTCAAGATAGAGACTCACCAGTGCGCTCCACTTTTGTGTTTAAATTCCCCATGATAAAATGAAAACATTTATTCGCTTTACTGATTACTTATTGTACATATACTAGCACTTTGTGATTCATGTGCTGTTACACTCTGATCCCATGGCTTTACAGTGGGAGATTTTTAAAAATGAAATTCCCCCCTATTAAAAAAAACGTTGCTTTTCTTTCTGTCAAATGGACAACTTCACATTTATCCACGTAAAACTCTATTTGTCAGGTCTTTCACTACTCACTTAACCTATATTTCTCTGTAGCATCCCAATGTCCTCTTAGGTTAATTTTTTTAACCTTTCGTTGTCTCATCAGCAAATCTGTCAGTTGCATATTCATTCCTTTGTAAGTCATGGACTGTTAGATAATACTTGGAAAATTTGAGCAGAAACAGATTTTTTAAAAAATGGCTGCTCAAGGGAGTGTTGCTGAACAAAGAGACCTTGGAGTGCAGGTTCATAGCTCCTTGAAAGTGGAGTCGCAGGTAGATAGGATAGTGAAGAAGGCATTTGGTATGCTTTCCTTTACTGGTCAGAGTATTGAGTACAGGAGTTGGGAGGTCATGTTGTTGTTCAGAACATTGGTTAGGCCATTGTTGGAATATTGCATGCAATTCTGGTCTGCTTTCTATCGGACAGATGTTGTGAAACTTGAAAGGGTTCAGAAAAGATTTACAAAGATGTTGCCAGGGTTGGAGGATTTGAGCTATAAAGAGAGGCTGAACAGGCTGGGGTTGTTTTCCCTGGAGCGTCGGAGGCTGAGGGGTAACCTTATAGAGGTTTACAAAATTATGCGGGGCATGAATAGGATAAATAGACAAAGTCTTTTCTATGGGGTCGGGGAGTCCAGAACTGGAGGGCATAGGTTTAGGGTGAGAGGGGAAAGATATAAAAGAGACTTAAGGGGTAACTTTTTCACGCAGAGGGTGATATGTGTATGGAATGAGCTGCCAGAGGATGTGGTGAAGGCTGGTACAATTGCAACATTTAAGAGGCATTTGGATGGGTATATGAATAGGAAGGGTTTGGTGGAATATGGGCCAGGTGCTGCCTGGTGGGAGTAGACTGGGTTGCGATATCTGGTCGGCATGGACAGGTTGGACCGAAGGGTCTGTTTCCATACTGTACATCTCTATGACTTGAACCTCCAATTTGGTGTCATTCACAAACTTACTAACTGTACCTCCTGTGTTCACATCCAAATAATTTATGTAAATGACAAAATGTGGGCCCAGCACTCATCCTTGTGGCACTCCACTGGTTACAGACTTCCAATCTGAAAAACAACCTCCACCACTACCCTCTGTCTTCTACCTTCGAGCCAGTTCTGTATCCAAATGGCTAGTTCTCCCTGTATTCCATGTGATCAAACCTTGCTCACCATTTACCATGAGGGAATTTGTCAAACACCTTACTGAAGTCCATATAGATCATGTTCACTGCTCTGACCTTATCAATCCTCTCTGTTACTTCTTCAAAGAAATTCAGTCAAGGAATTGAGACAAAGCCATGTTGACTATTCCTGATCAGTCCTGGCATATAGAACATAGAACATTACAGCGCAGTACAGGCCCTTTGGCTCTTGATGTTGCTCTGACCCGTGGAACCAACCTGAAGGCTATCTATCCTACACTATTCCATTTTCCTCCACTTTTTATCCAATGACTATTTAAATGCCCTTAAAGTTGGCGAATCTACTACAGTTGCAGGCAGTGCATTCCACGCTCCTACTACACTCTGAGTAAGGAAACTACCACGGACATCTGTCCTATATCTATCACTCCTCAATTTATAATACCTTTCCAAATATATGTAAATCCTGTTCACAGGATTTCCTCCAACAACTTGCTCATCACCAATGTCAGGCTCACTGGTTTATAGTCCCTTGGCTTGTCCTTGCCGCGTTTCTTAAATAGTGGCAGCATGTAAGGTATCCCACAGTCTTCTGGCACTTCACCTGTGACTTTTGATGATACAACTATCTCAGCAGAGGGCCCTGCAATCCCTTCCCTAGCTTCCCACAGAGTTCTAGATTACTCCTGATCAGGTCCCGGGGATTTATCCAACTTTATGCATTTTTAAGATATCCAGCACCTCCTCCTCTGTCATGTGGATAGTTTTCAAGATGCCGCTATTTATTCCCCATGCTCTTTATCTTCCATGTCCTTCTCCACAGTAAATACCGGTGCAAAATACTCATTTAGTATGTCCCCATCTCCTGCGGTTCTACACATAGGCTGCCCTGCTGATCTTTAAGAGGTCCTGTTGTCTTACCCTTTTGTTTTTAATATATTTGTGGAATTTCTTTGAATTCTCCTTAACCCTATTTTCCAAAGCTATCTCATGTCCCCTTTTTGCCCTCCTGATATACTCCTATTGCCATTATACTCTTGTCAGGATTCACTCCATCGCTCCTGTCTATACCTTACGTATGCTTCCTCCTTTTCCTTGACCAAAACCTCAATTTCTCTAGTCATTCATGATTTCATACACCTACCAGTCTTGCCCTTCACCCTGACAGGAATATACTGTCTCTGGACTCCCATTATCTCATTCCTGAAGGCTTTCCATTTTCCAGTCGTCCCTTTACCTGTGAACATCTGCCCCCAATCAGCTTTTGAAAGTTCTTGCCTAATACCATCAAAATTACCCTTCCTCCAATCTAGAGATTTAACTTTTAGATCCGGTCTATTCTTTTCCATCACTATTTTAAAACAAATAGAATATGGTCACTGGCCCAAAGTGCTCTCTTATTGATACCTCAGTCACCTGCTCTACCTTATTTTTCAAGAATAAGTCAGATTTTGCAGCTTCTCTCGTACTTGTATCCACATACTGATTCAGGAAATTTTCTTCTACACGCTTTGAAAGTTCCTCTTTATCCAAGCCCTAACTCTATAACAGACCCAGTCTATGTTTGGAAACTAAAAGCCCCTACCATAACCACCCTATTATTCTTACAGGTAACTGAGATCTTCTTGCAAATTTGTTTCTCAATTTCCTGCTGACTATTGGGGGTCTAAAGTACAATACATCTAATGTGATTATCCCTTTTTTAATTTCTCAGCTCCATCAAATAGCTTTCCTGGATATATTCCCAGGGAATATCCTCCCTAAGTACATCAGTAACGTTATCCTTAATTTATGGAAAGAAATGAATAAAGAAAGGGAGTGATATTATCGATCAGGCCAGAGTGAATGGAGAAACAAAGTAAAGTGTTTCTAAAAATATATTTGTAATCCAAAGACACAGATCTTTTTCCAGTATATTATTCAGCCTTCATAACAGGAAACCTCTCATGTTTTTTGTTTTTGCCCAGAGGTATGGATCAGACAATTTTGTGAGTCAGAGTGTACAGGAATGTGTCATAGCAGGCCAGAGAGGGAACAGCAGTGAACGATGATTCTTTCCTCCAGATCATTTATTTTTGTATCCAGTCACTTAGAGAATTGATTGCTTGGGATGAATTCTTTTTACCCACGTCTAATTCCTCTTTCAGTTATTCTTTTGTTGTCCTACTTCCTACTAATTGTTGCTGATTACTAACAGCACTTTACACTGGCTTTACATCTCCAGTCTCTGTCATTTTGCCCCTCAGATGGAGTCAGTCCTTGCCCATTAGGAAAGGAGGGTTATCATGTTGCTGCTCCACCTTCTCCTTTGGGTCCATTCCTCACATGGACTCCTCGTTCCGTTATCTGCTGCATTCAACATTGGCTCTCAGTTACTTGGATTTATTCATCAATTGAATTAATTTTATCAGTGGATATTTCACTGCATAATTTAACTGGTGTCTGAAACTATTCTTTGTCACCACATAAATAAATGCATTTCATAGAATCCCTACTGTGTAGAAACAGGCCCTTTAGCCCAACAAGTCCACACTGACCCTCTGAACAGTACCTCACCCGGACCGATTCCCAACCCTATTATCATACATTTACCCTGCTTAATGCACCTAACCGATGTATTCCTGAACACTATAGGCAATTTAGCATGACCAATTCACCTGACCTGCACATCTTTAGATTGTGGGAGGAAACCAGAGCACTCGGAGAAAACCCACACAGATACGGGGAGAATGTGCAAACTCCACACAGACACCCACCCAAGGCTGGAATCAAACCCAGGTCCCTGGTGCTATGAGGCATCAGTACTAACCATTGCATCTGTGCAGCAACTTAGGTTCCGCAGCAAAAAAATCAACTTGTACAAAGAGATAATTAGCAGTGGAACCCAAGGTGTAACCAGCATTACAGAAATATAAAATATACCCCAACCAGAGAAGCATGAAGCTGGCAGATATGGCAAAGAGTAACATCACAGATTTCTTTCTGCTTTCTGTCTGTCTGTCATTCAGAAGCTTTAGCCTCTGTGTTGCTGGACAGAATTGCTTCAAGGTGTTTTACTTTATTAAACTAATGACCTTGCTTTGTACAGACTGCATTCTGTTGATTATTTGACCAATCCCAAACCTAAAGACCCCTGAAGAGGGGTCCATATCTTCATTGCCTCCAGGCGTATACACCCAAAATATATTAAATACAGTACAGGTCAATGAATCACTCCACAGTGTCTTTGAATGGATGCCCTCAACAATATGAATGAACAAGTGCAAGGGTATTGAGTCCCTCCCTTGGAGCATCCTGACCATCTGAATTAAGAAGATATTCAGCAGTGTCCCAGTTTGGATACTCACTGCAACCAGAAGAACTTCAATATTTAGCATGGACTCCTCACCTCCACACCTGTTCAAGACTGTAAACCACAGCCTCAACCCAAACAAAACCTGAATCCATGAAACGTTGGTGATTACGACTTCCAGTTTAGAAATCACATACTTTATTGGGGATTCAGCAATGCTTCCTGCCTGATGTCCAGGCTCCCACCCCAAGCTCCTCTCCTTGGCCTCCTACTTGTGAACAGAGTGCCTCCTCCGAGATTTGGAGAACACACTGGGGCCAGAAATCTCCACAGTTTAACCAGCACTTTCCAAAGAAACCACCAGAATTGTACGCAGCTTGTACGAGGAGACCCAAACGTTGTACCATTGCTTAGTATCAGAGATTGCTTCTGTAGATACAGGTCAAAACAAAAACTTGTCATTTCTCTCAAGAGGGTTGGAATATAAAAGCACTGTTGTGCTACTGAGACTTTATAAAGCTCTGGTTAGGCCCCATTTGGAGAACTGTGTCCAGTTTTGGTCCCCACACCTCAGGAAGGACATACTGGCACTGGAACGTGTCCAGCGGAGATTCACACAGATGATCCCTGGAATGGTTGGTCTAACATACGAGGAACGGCTGAGGATCCTGGGATTGTATTCATTGGAGTTTAGAAGATTAAGGGGAGACTTAATAGAAACTTACAAGATAATACATGGCTTGGAAAGGGTGGACGCTAGGAAATTGTTTCCGTTAGGTGAGAAGACTAGGACCCGTGGACACAGCCTTAGAATTAGAGGGGGTCAATTCAGAACAGAAATGCGGAGACATTTCTTCAGCCAGAGAGTGGTGGGCCTGTGGAATTCATTGCCGCAGAGTGCAGTGGAGGCCAGGACGCTGAATGTCTTCAAGGCAGAGGTTGACAGATTCTTGATGTCACGAGGAATTAAGGGCTACGGGGAGAATGCTGGTAAGTGGAGTTGAAATGCCCATCAGCCATGATTGAATGGCGGAGTGGACTCGATGGGCTGAATGGCCTTACTTCCACTCCTATGTTTTATGGTCTTATTTGAAGACAATGGCCTCACAGTCTTATCACGAGACTATTAATTCAGGAACCTGGGCAGCTGGGTTCGATGTCTACAAAGGCAGATGTGGAACTTAATTCAATAATAATCTGGAATTCTGATGTCGAATAATGATGATTGTAACGATACTGTCACTTTACAAGGCTATTTTGACCAGGATTTACTTCTGAAGAGCAGTTGTAAGAGAGAGGTACAGAGCTGTTTCTAAGAAAGTAAACAATTTGTGAGGCCTTGAGGTGATTTGTAAAATTGGGACAATGGAAACATGGGTGTGGCTAGCTCTCACTGATCAGGATTTCTGTGTTTTTTAGTTTTTCAGTTTAGTTTTAAGCAGAAGCATTGGGTTGTCAAAAGAGTGGCCCCAAAAATAGAGTTTCAGTGACTGTCTCCGATATTCTCTGATATTCTCTTGATGTTTCTTTCCTCCTAGATTAGAGAACTGCATGTGAGAATCTGTGTTTGAATTTGCTTTTTTGCCAAGAGAGGTATTTGTGGAATACTATATTGGAACAGTTAATTCGTAACAGGCACTGTATCAATTATTTCATTAAAATTTCAAATCATTAAGTTTTTTTTCCCAAATTCACCTTTCCTTGTTTTACTTAAACACCATTGTTAAAATACAATTGTGTTTTGCTTCACATTGAGTAGTTTGACCAGTTGCATTGCATCTGGAGTATGGCACTTCACATTTGGGGGTGGCATGGTGGCTCAGTGGTTACCACTGCTGCTTCATAGCACTAGGGTCCCAGGTTTGATTCCAGCCTCGGGCAACTGTCTGTGTGGAGTTTGCACATTCTCCCCGTGTCTGCGTGGGTTTCCTCCAGGTGCTCCGGTTTCCTTCCAGTCCAAAGATGCACAGGTGATATTGCCCATGTTAAATTGCCCATAATGTTAGCTGCATTAGTCAGAGGGAAATGAGTCTGGGTGGATTACTCTTTGGAGGGTCGGTGTGGACTGGTTAGGCCAAAGGGCCTGTTTCTACACTGTTCGGGAATCTAATCTAATTTACCTTTAAAATAAGAAAAGATTAGTGTCTAGGCGACCTTCTGGAAATATTTTAAAGAGTTCTGGTCAGGTCCATAGTAAATTAGGAGCTCTTGTCGAGGTTGAAGTCTATAATTCCAGGTTGGGTTTAGGATTGTTGCACTCAAAGGCAGCAAGTGGTAGTTGTTTGTGTCTTTAGTTTCGGGTGTTGAATTGGGTTGGTTTAAATAGGGTGTGCTTTGTATAATTATGACTCTTTTAGTCACTGTGTGTTTTCTGGGGTGGACAAAGGGACTTTGGGAGTTTTACAAAAAGTGAGCAAGGTGAAGCCATTGAAATTGGCAAGCAAGATGGAATTGAGGATGCATAGGTCTGTGATACAACAGCATTTAAGATTATAGGACATGCTCTTAGAATCTTTGAAAATGGCTAAAATGTAATTGCAAATGAAGCAGCTTGAATTAGAGGCACAAGGAAAGCAAAGGATAGCCCTGGCAGAACAACAAGAATGAGAAAAGAAAATGAAACAATTCAAATTACAATTAAAGGCCAGGAAAAAAGAAAAGGAGAGGAAAGCCCTAGCAGAAGAAAGAGAGAGAAGAGCAGAAAGGGAATGAATTTGAACTTCCAAAGTTGGCAATTAAAGAGGAAAGTCAACTTAAAAGGACAATTAAAATAGATCAAATATGACACTCTTCGATGATTATTTTGGAGGAGTTCAAAAATTCATTTCTTCAGGTATTGAGAACTCACGTGGAAGAGCAGATACTTAAAATGGCATGATTAGCAGCTGAAATGGCCAATAATTATAAGTTGACTCATGAATCTGAGTTTGGCTTCCAACATCAATTTCAGTCTGTGAGGAATAGAGATTGGGAAAAAGAGAAATACTCAGGTGTTAAGGGGAAAGCAGATCTCATTGAATATCATAAAGGCAATTTATCAGAGAGTAAAAACAAACCCATGGAAAGGAAAGAGAAGTTTAATGACTCCGGTGTTTTCACTGCCACATTAAATCGCAGTACTGGTGCTTTAGGAAAAGCACTGGGGAGACAGATGGAGGAAAACAGGAGAAGCCAGTGAATTTTGTTTGAGTGGTAAAGAAAAACCCAGTGGAAACTAAAAAGCTGCACCAGAATGTGTAGCCCAGTCAGGGGTTGGTTGAGAAGAAAGTGTCAGATCTTCTTAAATCATCTGTTTGTGAGGGTATGTCAGGGGCAGCAGGTAAAGAAATTGCAATTTTAAAAGATACGGGATCACGTCAATCTTTGATATTGAGAGATGAGGAGATATGTCATTCAGGAAGACTATTGCCTGAAATAGTGGTACTATGTGGAAGTCATGGTGAGATGAGAAGTGTTCTATTATGTAAAGTGAGATTGGACTGTCAGATGAAAAGTGAAGAACTGGTGGTAGGAATACTGGAGAAACTCTCAGCTCCAGGAATACTGCTTGACCTTGACGATGTAGCTGGATCATGGGTGGGTGTGCTGCCTATTGTGGTTGAAAAGCCAATACAAAATCAAGAAACAGAGATATTACAGGAAGTGTATCCTGAGATGTTTCCTGACAGTGTGATAACAGGGTCACATAGCCACAGTTTGAAGCAGGAATAAACAAAGAATAAGCAAAATGAAGTTGAAGTACTGAATTGAGTTGAATTTGAATTTAATTTATTATCACGTGTACCGAGACACAGTGAAAAGCTTTGCACTTGTGAGCAATACAGGCAGACCACATAGTGAAATAGCATTGATAAGCAAATAATAGGTAAACAGTGGCAAAAACAAACACACAGGTCCAGGCGAATGCTAGGAGTTTGTGAGTCCATTCAGTATTCTAATAACAGCAGGGTTGAAGCTGTTTCGAAATCGGCTATTTTGAAACCTGTGTTCAGGTTTTTGCACCTTCTCCCCGATGGTAGAGGTTTTAGAAAAACATTGCCAGGTAGGATGGACCTTTGAGAATGCTGGCGGCCTTTCCTTGACATCGGGCCTAGTAGATGGGTTCTATACATGGGAGGTTGGCCTTTGTGATCGTCTGGGCCGGGTACACCACTCTCTGTAACTGTCTCCGACCTTGAATGATACAGTCACCATACCAGGTAGTGATACATCCAGACAGAATGCTCTTGATGGTGCACTTATAAAAGTTTGCAAGGGTATTCACCATCATAGGAGAAAGTGAGGACTGCAGATGCTGGAGATCAGAGCTGAGAATGTGTTGCTGGAAAAGTGCAACAGGTCAGGCAGCATCCAAGGAGCAGGAGAATCGACGTTTTGGGCATGACCCCTTCTTCAGGAATGAGGAAAGTGTGCCAAGCAGGCTAAGATAAAAGGTAGGGAGGAGGGACTTGGGGGAAGGGTGTTGGAAATGCGATAGGTGGAAGGAGGTCAAGGTGAGGGTGATAGGCCGGAGTGGGGATGGGGGCGGAGAGGTCAGGAAGAAGATTGCAGGTTAGGAAGGCAGTACTGAGTTCGAGGGATTTGACTGAGACAAGGTAGGGGGAGGGGAAATGAGGAAACTGGAGAAATCTAAGTTCATCCCTTGTGGTTGGAAGGTTCCTAGGCGGAAGATGAGGCGCTCTTCCTCCAGCCGTCATGTTGCTATGGTCTGGCGATGGAGGAGTCCAAAGACCTGCATGTCCTTGGTGGAGTGGGAGGGGGAGTTGAAGTGTTGAGCCATGGGGTGGTTGGGTTGGTTGGTCCAGGTGTCCCAGAGGTGTTCTCTAAAATGTTCCACAAGTAGGCGGCCCGTCTCCCCAATATAGAGGAGGCCACATCGGGTGCAAAAGATGCAGTAAATGATGTGTGTGGAGGTGCAGGTGAATTTGTGGCGGATATGGAAGGATCCCTTGGGCCTTGGAGGGAAGTAAGAGGGGAGGTGTGGGCGCAAGTTTTGCATTTCTTGCAGTTGCAGGGGAAGGTGCCGGGAGTGGAGGTTGGGTTGGTGGGGGCTGTGGGCCTGACGAGGGATTCACGGAGGGAGTGGTCTTTTTGGAATGCTGATAGGGGAGGGGAGGAAATATATCTCTGGTGGTGGGGTCCGTTTGGAGGTGGCAGAAATGACGACGGATGATACGATGTATATGGAGGTTGGTGGGGTGGTAGGTGAGGACCAGTGGGGTTCTGTCCTGGTGGTGATTGGAGGGGTGGGATTCAAGGGCAGAGGAGCGGGAAGTGGAGGAGATGTGATGGAGGGCATCGTCAACAACGTCGGGGGGGAATTGCGGTCTTTGAAGAAGGAGGCCATCTGAGCTGTACGGTATTGGAACTGGTCCTCCTGGGAGCAGATGCGGCAGAGACGAAGGAATTGGGAATATGGGATGGCGTTTTTACAGGGGGCAGGGTGGGAGGAGGTGTAATCTAGGTAGCTGTGGGAGTCAGTCGGTTTATAGTAAATGTCCGTGTTGATTCGGTCGCCCGAGATAGAAATGGAAAGGTCTAGGAAGGGGAGGGAGGAGTCTGAGATGGTCCAGGTGAATTTGAGGTCGGGGTGGAAGGTGTTGGTAAAGTGGATGAACTGTTCAACCTCCTCGTGGGAACACAAGGTAGCGCCAATACACTCATCGATGTAGCGGAGGAAAAGGTGGGGGGTGGTGCCAGTGTAGCTGCGGAAGATGGACTATTCCACATATCCTACGAAGAGGCAGGCATAGCTAGGGCCCATGGCTACACCTTTGGTTTGGAGGAAGTGGGAAAGAGAAGTTGTTCAGGGTGAGGACCGGTTCAGTCAGTCGAAGGAGGGTGTCAGTGGAAGGGTACTGGTTGGTACGGCGGGAAAGGAAGAAGCGGAGGGCTTTGAGTCCTTCGTGATGGGGGATGGAGGTGTACGGGGACTGGATGTCCATCGTGAAGATAAGACGTTGGGGACTGGGGAAGCGAAAATCATGGAGGAGGTGGAGGGTGTGGGTGGTGTCCCGAACATAGGTGGGGAGTTCTTGGACTACCATCATGCCAAATTTTCTCAGCTGCCTGAGGAAGAAGAGACATTGTTGGGCCTTTGTAAGTAGTGCGTCCATACATGAAGAGTCCAAGCTAGTTTGTTGTGGTTGACCATTCCCACGAGATTGACATTGTCCACTCATTCCACCTCTGTGCTGTTAATGTGTCGGGGGACATGAGTAACATCCCGCCGAAAGTCAATAATGAGCTCCTTGGTTTTGCCACCATTGAGAGCTCGGTTGTTCTCAGTACACCATTTTCCAGGTCTTCGACCTCCCATCTGTAATCTGTTTCATCACCATCTGAGATTTGACCGATGGTGGTGTCATCAGTGAACTTGTAAATGGCATTAGTCTGGTATTTGGCGGCACAGTTGTAGGTATACAATGATTACAGTAGGGGGCTGAGTATGCACTGCTGGTGGGCTCCAGTGTTGAGTGTTAGCAAGGATGAAATATTGTCTCCAACCTTCACTGATAGTGACCTGTGGGTCAGGAAACCAAGGATCCAGTTGCAGAGAGTGGGGCTTAGTCCGAGATCACTAAAGTTTAGTAATAGTCTTGAGGAGATAATAGTGTTGAAGACTGAACTGCAGTCAATGGGTAAGATTCTTACATTAGCTGTCCTTGGTGTCAAGATGTTCTGGGGAGGAGTGAAGGGCAAGTGATATGGCATCTGATGTGGATCTGTTGGTCCAACAGGCAAATTGGAGTGGGTGAAGAGTAGTGGGGAGGCTGGAGTTGACTAATGCCATGACCAGACTTTCAAAGCACCTCCTGACCACTGACGTTAGGGCTACTGGGTGGTAGTCATTGAGACATGCTGCACGAGCCTTCTTAGGCAGAGGGATGATGTTGGCTCTCTTAAACAGGCAGGGACAGTGGCCTGGTGCAGGGAGAGATTGAAGACGTCCAAGAAGACCCCTATCAATTGATCTGCACATGTTCTGAGTGCATGGCCTGGTACCCTGTCTGGTACCATTGCTTTCCTTGGATTCACACGAAGGAAAACTGATCTGACCTCCGATGCAGTGACTACTGGGATTGGTTCATCATGACTTGTCAGAATAGGTGTTACCTCTCTGCTGAAATTCTGCTCAAAGCGAGCATAGAAGGCGTTTAGATGATCAGGGAGGGACATGTCATCGTCTGCTATCTTGCACCATCTCTTTTTAGAACCTATAATGTCATTCCATCCTTGCCATAATTGCCAGGTGTCTGTCTGGGTCTCTAGATTGGATCGCTATTGGTCCTTGACCGTCTTAATGGCTGTATGAAGGTCATACTTGGATTCCTTATATTTGAGTGGGTCTCCTGATCTGAAGGCCTCATGCCTGGTTTTTAGCAGGTTCCGTATGTCCTGATTCATCCGGGGTTTCCTGTTGGCGAACACCCAGATTGACTTCCTCAGTATACAGTCCCCCACACACTTGCTGATAAAGTCTGTGACGGTGGTGGCGTAGTCATCCAAGGTACCTGCGGCTGTTTGAACATGGCTCAATCAGCCGATTCCAGACACCACCAGAGTTGATCCTCTGCCTCCTCCGACCAGCACTGGACCTGTATCCGTGAAGGGGTCTTCTGTTTGAGCTTTTGCCTGTCGGCTGGAAGATGAAACACTGCATTGTGGTCGGAGTTCCTGAAATGGTTTAAAATGTTCAGGCCCTGGTGGGACAGGTAATGTTCTGGTGGTACTTGGGCAACACCTTCCTTAAATTGGCTTGACTGAAGTCACCAGTTACAATAACAAGGCCTTGGGCTGTTCCGTCTCTAGGGTGTTAATGGGGGAGTACAGCACATGCAGAGCTTCCTCAACCTTTGCTTGTGGTTGTATGTACACAGCAGTTAGTATCGCAGCAGGAAATCCCCGTGGGAGAATTATCAGATTGTTTTGAAAAAAAACAAGAGCAGATGGAGATCAAAGTGGATTTTTTTAGTTCAGAGAAATTAACTGAGTTAGACAGAAAGATGAAAAACTGAGGTATTTGTTTTAAAAAGTGTACAGAGCAGAAGAATCTGAGTATATGCCCAAATGTTACTCTCTTAAAAATGATGTCTTGATGAGAAAGTGGAAACCATGGTATATTCAGATGGATGAGAAATGGACAGAATTTCACCAAGTTGTATTACGGTGGGTTATAGAAAGGTGTTGAGGGAATTACCAAGAGGAGGTCATTTGGGAGTAAGGAAAACTCAAGCCAAAATACAAAAACATTTTTACTGACCTGGACTACACAAGGATGTAGTTGAGTTTTGACAGACATATCATATGTGTCAGGTTATTGGAAAACCTCAGGCAGTGATAAAACAAGCATTTTTAATACACATTCATGCATTTGAGAAACCTTTCATAAGGGTCTTAATTGATTGTGTAGGATCCCTACCAAAAACAAAATGTGGGAATTAGTATTTGTTTACCATATTGGATGTGTCCCCTAGATTTCCAGAGGCCAGTCTATTATGCAATATCATAACTAAAAGAATTGTGGAAGTGTTACTCAATTATTTTACTAAATATGGACTACTCACAGAGATGCAATTGGATCAAGGGCCAAATTTTACATCAAGATTTTTCAGGGAATTAATGGATAGCTGAGGAATGTTTAGCTCAGTGTGATCATTACTGCAAGCATTTATAAACATCCAAGCGCAAGCTGGTAACAACAAATCTCTTCAAAATGACATTACTCCCACCATCAATATACTTTCCCTCCCTCAATAGCCGCAAAACAGCCCGTACCATAATGTAACCTTCAATATCCACCTCACCTGTAAACCACAATCACTGTTTGGACAGACATCCTGTGTTACAATTAGTGCACTGATGCCCCACACCACGAGACAAAGAGCATCCTTCTATCTAAGGGTCGGTAGATGATTCATATTTGTTTAGCCGTGTGCTGCTAATGGATTATTAATCAACTGGTGACCCAGATTCAGTTTCCAACTCACTGAGTCCCTTATTGCTAAATATCAAGCCAGGTGGAGGACTCAGCACTAGGGCTGCCTAGCACTCTGTATGGCCAGGTGTTCTTGATCTGATTGGAGTCTCGTGGCAGCACAGCAATATCAAATATCCTAAATCGCATGTTAGTCACCCTAGACCAATTTGCCTGTCACCAGATAAAAGTCCTGTTGTACCACACAGTCTCCACTGTTCTGAGTCCTCTGGACCAGGTGCAATAACAGAGATTTCACAAAGTTGATGGCATACTGCACTTCATGGTGTAGCACCATGGCCTCACAGTGAATCGACCTAAACATATATCCAGGACATTCATCTCCAAAATGTCAGTGCCACCAAAACAACAAATAACAATAATAATAAAATAAATGCATATCTAAATCAATAGCCAAAGGCTAAATAAACCCCCCCAAACTAATGCATATGGGATTACCTTCACATAGACTATTATTGTTCAGGGAACATCAAATGATAACAGCACCAAACAGCAATGTGGGAGATGTCCTGTTTGACAAAGTTGTTTGATCCTCGGTGAGAGACCTGTGCCAAAACACTCCAAATCTCAGCATTTTTCCTATTAAACTGCATATCACAGCACAGTGCATCATTTTACAAATGGCACAATTCACACATCTTTTTGACAATCAAATAATTCAACAATGCACATCATCATGGAACCCTGTATTTAACACCCCTCCCGGCGATCTTTTCTCACAAATATCATGGTCCCACATATCCACTGACTGCTGAAAATACACAAGATGGTCAAATTCATCCATTCTGAAATTCACTTATCCCTCCTAATGACCTGCTGAACCCACCCATTGCCCTGTTGTCTCTGGGCTCCCATTTGGAGCGAGCTGCCTGAACAAGACCCACCAACCCAATCCCTTTCCATCAAGGAATGGGAAACACCAGGTCTCACTGCGAGGTGGGCTGTTACAAAACCCATCTGACCGATAGCAGGTTGTGAACTACCACAGAGAGAGGGTGGTCTTCCGAAACCCTTTCTAGACCAGCCAGGGCCGGTGCTCAGTCAAACCCCATCAACGTGGCCTCAGTATAAACCCATTCTGCACAGTATAGGGAAACACCCAATGCTGCACATTGCTGAGGAGCATCCGAACTGACGAACTGTTCACTTTAAACTCAGTCAGTGAGGACACTAACGTCTGACATCAGGATGTGCCTAGCTAAATGGAAATAAAGTAATTATCAGTCATAGAGCGGAAATAAATATGATTAAATTGAGAGATTTGTGCAACCTAAGTTGTTACAAGACCTACCAGGAACACCAACAATAGCAAGGATGGTGTAGTATACTTTAGCAACTACTTGCCTTTATTGTTTGTTAAACAACCTCTCCATTCCTGCTGCTGGCAATCTGTCAGAATTGGAGAAGTCTTTTGGAATTAGAGCTGGCACAGTTCCAGAGATAGTATTTTATATTGTGCGGCATCTTCACTGGGAAACTTCAAATCTTTATATTATTTTGAACAAACAGATTATGACAACAGATTTATTTATATTACTGAGGTTTACAGATCTAAATGCCCCAAAGACTGGATTAATCTGATCCTAATAGTCTCAAACGTTAGTTACAATTTGTCTCCAAGCAATAATACTGACATTATTTCACTCTCTATCCATCCCTCCATATTTAAATACCTTTTGACATTCCTTTCAGTGTCAACCTTCATTTTGCTGAGGCTATTCAGACATTCAATACCTCATTGTGTAGATCTTCTTGACAGCTGTTCGACTGCACACTGTTATCCCACAGCTTTCCGTGTTAATTCAGCTATACGACTCATTTTGGAAAATTCTATCTGTGAATGAACACTTTCATATAGAACCTGAAGCTAATACTGATGTCAACAACAGCTGGAACTTATACCAAGCAATATATTTTGCAAAACAAATACAAAAATAAACAGAATTTAATTCAGACCATTGACTTCAGAATCTGAGAATGACAGAATCACATCGTACAGAAGAGGCCCTTTGGCCCATAGTATTTATCCCACCAAAACGACACTAAATCTACATCAGTCCGAGTTTCCAGCACTTGGCCCATAGCATTATGACATTAAGAGTGCTCATCCAAGTACCTTTTATAGGTTGTGAGGGTTCCCGTCTTAACTTCCCTCCTGGCCAGTACATTGCAGGCTCCTACCATCCTCGAGGTGAGAATATTTTCCCTCATATCCCTTTGAAACCTCCTGCTTTTCAGCTTAACATTATACTACCCTGTTATTGGCCCCTTCAACTAAGGAGAAAAACTTTCTTTGAAGTTGCACCAGGCCTGCAGAGTTTCTCCAGCATTCTCTCTTTTACAACAATAAGACAGTTTGATTGTCACCATACCTACAAACATTCAGGTCCATTTACCACTGATGTTCAGTAGCACCACTGTGTATCATTGACAATATGCACTGCACCTTGAACAAGATCATTGACATTAACCACTACTACCATCCGAAACACAATGGCAGTAGAGTATGAGAACACCTCTACCTGCATGTTCATTTCCAAGCCACTCACCATTCTGACTTGAATATATATTCCTTCAGCAAAGTCACCATAGTCCCAGTGGACCATAGCGCTGCTCTCACATTAGTGAGGCACAGGTAGTTGTGAGTTTAAACTGAGGGTCACCATGCCTCAGGGGAGGGGTGAGGATGAGCAGTTGGGACCTTCATTGTGATCTCAGCCAGTGTGTGGGCTGAACCTGTGCAGTTGTTGTCACTCTGCATCATGAACCAGCCATCCAACCACCACTGCTGCAAGGAGTCAGTTAGCACAGTTGGCTGGATGGCTGGTGTGAGATGTAGAGAGGTGAGGTGATCTTTAGGTCAAGAGAACAGCCCTTTGGAACTACGCTGATTCCTTCAGTGTCCCTCTGTCACAATCCTGGAAAATCCCTCTCCCCCCATTCCCATCACACCACTGACTAATTGCTCCCACATCATCAGGACTGCAGCGGCATAAGAAAGTATCTACCACCATGTTCTCACGGACTGTGAATTCTGACACAACCATCAAAATCAAGTCCCCTCAGTTAATTGATGAACAAAACATTTTGACAACCATGATTATGCTGCCAGAAAATTCAATTTCATGACCATTGCTGTAAGGGAATTCAGCAAATTGTGGGGATTGGCTCACTGCCAGCACTTGAACCCCTCACTTTCCAGGTGGAATTATTGTCTTAATGAATTATCTAATGTCATTGCCAACTCTTTCTTTCAATTTAACGTATATAAAATTAACCTTACCAGATTATTTGCTAAATGACTATAAATTGTGTAACTTTTTAGTTAACCAAATTGACTCCTTGGAGGTTTGATTGCAGAATGAGAACTAAAATTAGATTTTATTATTATGTGTACTCAAGTATAGGATTACATGAGGAGGGTGAAAACTGTACAAAGTCACTATTCTCCTCTACCACCTGCAAAAATATAGTCTCACTTCCAATGCTTTGGCCATACACCAGTCAGGATGTTTAATCTCCGAAAGAAATCATTCACTCTGGTGGAGAATGGGGATACTGCGACTTAGCTAGTGAAAGTGCTTTAATATCTGATTCTTGAAACTGTTGCTGTTCCTGGTGATTCATGGTTTAGCCCCAGTGCAAGGGAAGATAGTGGCTGGAAGCCCTATATTAAGAAGGGGAGACAGAAAGCAGGAAGCACAGGCCAGTTAGTTTAACATGTCACAGGGAAACTGCTGGAAGATATTAGCAGAATGATATGCTCTTCCTGTCAGATGTGGGAGTTTAGGGAGAGTTTCCATGTTACTGATGATTATGTTTGCAGGAAGTGTCTTTGGTTGTGAATCCGAGCATATCGCATGGATTGGTGGAAGCAGCAGTTAGAGACAATGAGGCATTTCCAGGAACTAGGGAGTGTGATGGATGGCAGTTATAGGCAGGGAGAAAAGTCAGGTACTTGGGTTAACTCCAGGAGGGAGGCAGGTAGTGCAGGAGTCTCCTGTGGCTATCCCCATCTCAAACAACTATGCTGCTTTGGAAAGTGTAGGGGGTGATGGACCCTTCAGGTCAGTAATATCTGGATTAATTCTGGTGCAATGAACTAGTGAGGGAGGAATAGAAGGATACAGCAAATGGCTGAGGAGCTGGTGTATGGGAGAAGGATTCACACTTTTGGATCACTGGAATCTCTTCTGCGGTAGAAGTGACATGTACATGAAGGATGGATTGCACCTGAACTGGAAGGGGCTGAATGTACTGGCAGGGAGATTTGCTAGAGCTGCTCAAAAGGATTTAAACTAGTAAGGTGGGAGGTGGAACCCAGTGAAATGGAAGGAAAGAGATCAATCTGCGACTTGTACAGTTGGGAAAAGGAGCGAGTCAAACAGTCAGGGCAGGCAGGAACAAAGCAGAGAGTGAGGTAAGACTGACCGATTACACTGCATTTACTTCAATGTACGAGGCCTAACAGGGAAGGCAGATGAACTCAGGGCATGGTTAGGAATATGGGATTGGGATATCATAGTAATTACAGAGACATGACTCAGGGATGGACGGGACTGGCAGCTTAATGTTCCAGGATACAAATGCTATCAGAAGGATAGAAAAGGGGGCAAGAGAGGAGCGGGAGGAGTGTTTTTGTTAAGTAATAGAATGACTGCTGTCCTTTGGGTGGATATTCCTGGGAATACATTCACAGAAGTTATTTGGATGGAACTGAGAAATATGAAAGGGATAGTAAACTTATTGCGATTGTCTTGTAGACTTCCCAATAGTCAGTGGGAAATGGAGAAAAAAAATTGTGAGGAGATCTCAGTTATCTGTAAGTGGTTATAGTAGGGGATTTTAATTTACCAAACCTAGACTAGGACTGCCAGGGTGTTGAGGGTTTAGATGGAGAGGAATTTGTTCGGTATGTACAAGAAAAATTTCTGATTCAGTATGTAGATGTACCTACATCAAAATCTGACCTAGTCTTGGGAAATAAGGCAGGGCAGGTGACTGAGATATCTATGGGACAGCACTGTGGGGCCAGCGACCATAATTCTATTAGTTTTAAAATAGTGATGAAAAGATTAGAATGGATTAAAAAGTTGAAGTTCTAAATTGGAGGAAGGCCAATTTTGACAGTTATAAGAAAGAACTTTCAAAAGCTGATTGGGGCAGATGTTCACAGGTAAAGGGATGGCTGGTAAATGGGAAACCTTCAAAAATGAGATAACGAGAATCCAGAGAAAGTGTATTCCTGTTAGGGTGAAAGGATGATAGGTGTATGGAATGCTGAATCATGAGAGAAATTGAGGTTTTTGTTAAGAAAAAGAAGGAAGCATATCCCATGTATAGACAGGAGAGATCTAGTGAATCCCAGAAGAGTATAAAGGCAGTTGGATTCTACTTAAGAGGGTAATCAGGAGGGTAAATTGGAGAAATGAGACAGCTTTAAAGTTAAGGAGAACCCAAAGAATTCTATACATAGATTGAAGACAAAAGAGTGATCCCCCAAAGATCAGCAAGTCAGTCTAAGTGTGAACCACAGAAGATGGAGTATATACTAAATGAATATTTTGCATTAGTGTTTCCTGTGGAGAAAGACATAGAAGATATAGAATGTGGGGAAAGTAGACGGTGACATCTTGAAAAATGGCCCTATTATAGAGGAAGAGGTACTGGATGTCTTAAAATGCATAAAGGTAGATAAATTCCCAGGACCTGATCATGTGTAACCTAGAACTCTGTGAGAAGCTAGGGAAGTGATTGCTGGGCCTCTACAGGAAATCATTGTGTCATCAATAGTCACAGGTGAGGTGCTGGATGACTAGAAGTTGGCTAATGGGGTGCCACGATTGAAGAAAGGTGGCAAGGAAAAGTGAGGGAACAATAGACTGGTGAGCCTGACATCAGTGGTGGGCAAGTTGTTAGAGTGAGTCCTGAGGGACAGGATTTACATGTATTTGGAAAGGCAAGGACTGATTAGAGATAGTCAACATGGCTTTGTGCGTGAAAATCATGTCTCATGAACTTGATTGAGCTTTTTGAAGAAGAACCAAAGAGGATTGATGAGTGCAAAGCAGTGGTCATAATCTATGTTGACTTCAGTAAGGCGTTCGACAAGGTTCCCCGTGGGAGACTGATTAGCAAGGTTAGATCACATACAGAACTGGCTCAAAGGGTGGTGGTGGAGGGTTACCTTTCTGACTGGAAGCCTGTGATCAGTGGTGTGCCACAAGGATCGGTGCTGGGTCCACTGCTTTTCATCGTTTATGGATTTATGATTTGTATGTGAACATAAGAAGTATAGTTAGTAAGTTTGAAGATTACATCAAAATTGGAGATGCACTGGACAATGAAGCAGGTTACCTCAGCGCACAACGGGATCTTGATCAGATGGGTCAATAGGCTGAGGAGTGGCAGATGGAGATGAATTTAGGTAAACGTGAGGTGCTTCAAATTAGAGCAGAACTTACACCTTTAATGTTAAGATACTGAGGAGTGTTGCTGACCTTGGAGTGCAGGTTCATAGCTCCTTGAAAGTGGAGTCACAGGTAGAAAAGATAGTGAGGAAAGCATTTGGTATGCTTTCCTTTACTGTCAGAGCATTGACTATAGGAGTTGGGGGATCATGCTGAGGCTGTACAGGACATTGGTTTGTGTCTTTTGGAATATTGTGTACAGTATAGGCCTCCTTTCTTTCAGAAGGATGCTATGATACTTGAATGGATTCAGAAAATATTAACAAGGATGTTGCCTGGGTGGAAGGATTTGAGCTATAGGGAGAGGCTGAATAGGCTGGGGCTGTTTTCCCTAGTGCATCGGAGGCTGACAGGTGATCTTATAGATGTTTATAAAATGATGAGGGGCATGGATAGAATAAATAGACAAAGTCTTTTCCCTGGGGTAGAGGGAGTCCAGAAATAGAGGGCATAGGTTTAGGGTGAGAGGGGAAAGATGTAAGAGGGACTTTTTTTAATGCCGAAGGTGGCGCATGTATGGACTGCTGCCAGAGGAAGTAGTGGAAGCTGGTACAATTACAGCATTTAAAAGGTAGCTGGATGGGTATATTAAGGGTTTCAAGGGATATGGGGCAAGTGCTGACAAAGGAGATGACTTAATTGTACTTTTGCTCAGCTATTAATTCAGAAACTCAGCTAATGTTCTGGGGGAGTGGGTTCAAATCCTGCCACAGAAGATGGTGGAACTTGAATTCCATACGTTATTGGGCAGCTCGGTAGCTCAGTGGTTAACACTGCTGCCTCACAGCACTAGGGTCCCAGGTTCGGTTTTAGCCTCAGGCAACTGTTTGTGTGGAGTTTGCACATTCTCCCTGTGTCCGCGTGGGTTTTCTCTGGGTGCTCCAGTTTCCTCCCACGATCCAAACATGTGCAGGTTAGGTGAATTGGCCATGCTACATTGTCCATAGTGTTAGGAGTGTTAGTCAGAGGGGGGTGGATTACACTTTGGAGGTTCGGTGTGGACTTATTGGGCCAATGGGCCTGTTTCCACACTGTAGGGAATCTAATCTAAAAGAAAATGGGACTAGATTAGGTTCGGATGTCTGGTCGGCATGGATGGGTTGGAATAAAGGATCTGTTTCTGTACTGTACATCCCTACCACACTATGACTCTAAGTGTGATTAGGAAAGTTTTCTCAAGCAGTACAGAAAGGGTCCTGCTCAGTTTGGGGCAAAACTCGACCTATTCTTGAGAAATAGGGCATGACAGGTGATGGTGGTGACAGTCAGAGAGCGTTTTTGGGAACAGTGGTTGTAGCTCTATTAATTTTAAAACAGTTTTGGAGTGGGACAAAATTGGTCCACAGGTTCAAGTTCTAAATTGGGACAAGGTGAATTTAGATGGAATTAGACAAGAGCTTGCAGGGGTTGATTGGAGTAGTTTGCTTGCAGGCAAAGGGACCTCCAGCAAGTGGGAGGCCTTGATAGTGAGAGTTCAGGATCTATATGTTCCTGTGAGAGGGAAAGGGCAAGATTAGTAGGAATAGGGAGCCATGGGTAACAAGAGATATTCAGGCTTTGACCAGCACCAAGAAAGAGGTGTGGGTCACTTACAGGCAGCTGGGGTTATTACAAAGGATACAGGAGTTTACTGCAGAAGGAAATCAGACGGGTGAAATGAGGGCTGAGAAGATTAGGGTGATTCAAAATAGGCTCCTTTAGTATATTAAAGGAAAAAGAATAACTAGAAAGGAAATAGAGCTCCTCAAGGATGAAAGTGGACATGTATGTGTAAAACCGCAGTAGATGGGCAACGTCCTCAATGGATATTTCTCCTCTGTGTTTACTCTGAGGAGAGACATGAAGATTGAGAACTTGAGAAAGTCAGTGGAGTGGCCATATCTTGGGCTCAGTCCATAATCACAGTAGAGAAGGTGCTGGGTATATTAGAATGTATGAAGGTGGATAAATTTCCTGGTTCTGACCAGATATATCCAAGATCACTGCAAGAGGCTAGAGAAGAAATTACGGGGGCCCTGGATGATACTTTTGGGGATGTTGGACAAACTGAGACTTTTTTCTATCGAGCATTGGAGACAGAGCGGGATTTCTTGTCGGAGTGTAAAAGAGTGTACAAGATCATGAGATGTATGTATGGGGAAAAAGCACTCAGTCTTTTTCTCAGAGTTGGGGAATTGAGGACTGGAGGTGAAAGCATAAAAGGGGACCTGAGGGGCAACTTTTTTTAGACAGAGGTTGATACACAATGAGCTGCCAGCAGGAGTTGTTCAGGCAGGTACCTGAACAACACTTAAAAGGCAATCGGACAAATACATGAAAGGAAAGGTATAGAAAGACATGGGCCACTTGCTAGGAAATGGGGTTAGTGCGGATGAATATTTTGGATGACATGGACCAGTTTGGCACAAAGGGCCTTTCTCCATGCTGTCAGCATCTATGATTCTGCGACTTCTCCATGTCAAAGATGTGGTTCTGTCAACTGCACGGGTCCCAGTTGTATCTGTGTCTTTTTGGATTTTATGGATATTCCTTGCTCAAGTTTTATTTGGGGCTGTACCCATTGGTGCTATTCCTGCTCTTGCCAGAATTTTAAAAAACACATTAATTTCTATATTCTATCCTTCTCTCATTGCCACCTGATCTTTCCTTGGCCTCTGTGTTTCCATTTCTGGAGAAAGATTGAACACCAATATCCATTACAAACCCACCGACTCCCACAGTTACCTGGAATACACTTCCTCACAGCCTGATTCCTGTAAAGATTCCACTCCATTCTCCCTGTTATTTCATCTTTAGCTGTTCTGGGTGTCACCTTCCACCCCCATGTATCCAACATGAGCTTCTTTATCCTTAACTGAGGATTCCCCTCCTCCACTCTGGCTAACAGGGCCCTCACTGATATACTCAATGGATCAACAAAAGAGACAATAAGGGTTCAGCTGAGAACTTTAAAAAAGGTGGTAGCCACACTGCTTGTGGTTTATTGTCGATAACCAAATCCTCTGAGGAAAACCGAGTCGCAGTATGTCAGACGTTTCTAAATGTTAAACAATAGAGCAGGAAAGTTGGGGATTTTATCTCTCAAATATCAATTTGGGAGAGAAACAGTGTGCAAGGCACTCAGAGCGCAAAATCCTTGTATTATATTTCATTAATGTCTTTTGCACACAGTGAGAGGGAGAGCAATTCTCGATTTAATCTTCTGAAGTGAAGATGGTCTCGTGAATGAATTGCCAGAGAGGGACTATCTTTGAGCGGGTGACATTACTTCAGGTATATTTCGCATAAGCATGGAACGCAATAAAGATGAGAGAGGGTAAAGCTTTGATGGTTGATGTCGACAAATCTTATAACTCACTGAGATATGTTAATTTGTTTTTATGAAAGCTTATGAACTGATGGGCTAAAATATTTCATGTAAGACCCTGTTAGATCCAAGATTACAAGTTTCCCGTGAATAATCCCAGGATTGTACCTCGTCAGCAGGTGCAGACATGATGGATTCAACGTTTTCCTGCTGTTCTTTAAACATACTGTCATATTCTGCACCAATATAGCAGGTTGGTCAATAAAGCTAAACTCATGAGCTCCATGGGACAGTTCCAGGTTGGATTAAAACTGAGTGCAAAAACGACTCACACTATCCAATCACTATTTAATGGATTCGATCGACTGTCAACTCTGCTCTGAAAATACATGCAGTTTCGTTATATGAGGAACAAATCAAGCCTCCCATTATCTCCCAACTGGATTGTTGCTTGGTGTTGGCAATGATGGTTTTCCACGATCTATCACGTGGGGCTGGGTCAGAATTGTTCTGATTCTCTGAATATTTTTCCTGTGCTGCTTCCCATTTTTTATTAAACTATTGATTCCTGTATAGGGGCTGTTTTGTTGTTCTAACAGCGAGATACTGCTCACACTGGGAAACTGAAATAAATAGATGAGTATTTCCAATTCAGTTACAACATTTCAGAGGATTCTGCATGGGAACATGAACAGGAAGGAGTTAGAGGGTTAGGGGCCAAGTGCTTGCAAATGGGATTGCAATAGATCAGTTTAAGTTATCTGTTCGAAATGGATAAGTTGGGCCAAAGGGTCAGATTCTCTGATGTTTGAGTCTATGACTCTAAAAGCTGCTGTGGAGACAGGCTGAGGGAAGATTAAAATATCAGATTTATAAAAGCTTAACATATGGCTACTCAATCTGGAGCTTTGAAATAGCCAAAACACCTGAGTTTCTCATTTGTATTAAAATTAATACTTACATACCATCCAAACTAATGTTCAGAGTTTTCTGTTGTGCAAATATTGCACAATCTTGAGTAACATAGAACAGGGCAAGTTCGCAAATATCCAAACACC
This sequence comes from Hemiscyllium ocellatum, assembly GCF_020745735.1. Lineage (NCBI taxonomy): Eukaryota > Metazoa > Chordata > Chondrichthyes > Orectolobiformes > Hemiscylliidae > Hemiscyllium > Hemiscyllium ocellatum. The sequence goes on along the minus strand of NC_083413.1, from coordinate 99,519,175 downwards.
ATTCTTCATTATATATAATAGATTGTTTTGTTTGTAAATTGAAAAGTGTACCAGTCTGAGTGTGGAGAGCACAAACAGAACCTGTTTGTTCACATGAGCTGCCTCATTACCCCTGACAGCTTCTGAGCATTTCTGCAGTTTGGTTGCAGTTCCCGCTTGCGGCCAGTAGCGGTCAGTAACCTGCAGAACAGTGAAGTTCCAGGATCAGAGAGATGGAGACTACAGACAATAATTATTCCCCTTGTGTTGGACAGTGTGAGGGAGAAATAACAAGGTTGGGGACCAGGTGCTATTTCATTTCCAAGGGCAGGAAAATGAGTGGAAAATAACTCTGAAAGACATTATAAATGACCATTTACAGTGGGTGCCTTTTTAAATTTCATAAACGTACTTCATTCATTAAAAGAAATCTGCATATATACATAGCCACAAAAGCAGTCTGGTTCTGTATAGGAGCATATGAGGAAACAAACAAGCATTGGAGTTTGAGTCTATCCAACAAACAAACCAAAGGCACATTTATTTGTACAAAAGTATATTTACATGCATTGGAGGCATCAGGAAGTTCCGGTAACTGAACGGTCCCTAAGTTAACTTTGGCAGGAAGACCTCTGACAGTGGGAGAGATTAATCCAGGACCTTCAATATGCATTTGTTAAGGGCCAAGTGAACTGATGAACATGACTGACTTTTTTTGCAGGAACTAGTCTGATCACAGTGATCTGATTTTGATGTGGAGCAAATGAATTTTGGGAAGGCTGTTGAGTGTGATTGGCGGAAACAGCTTAGCTGGTGAACATTTGACTGGGAAAATCTAAAGATCACTCGTTCAGACCTGGGATTTGGCAAGAATTGTTGTTGCTTTACTGTTGCCAGAATGGTGAGTGACAAGGCCTCTTTCTGTGTTGTACATTTTCCATGATTTCTGTTCCAATGTTACAGGCTGGCCAATAATTTAACAAATCATCTGAGTAAAGGTGAAGTGACAGGTTGTTTGCAACATAAGATTGAAGCCTGGAATACCCAGAATGAGATTGAAAAAAGACAATGGGAGAAGTGTGTTTGTATGATTGGAAACTTGTTTCCAAAAAGCTTCCTTTGAATTACAAATTGATATCTTTTTTCCCTGTTATATACACCACTGATATGGAATTGGATGTAGGAGATGCAATTTACCGAAGACATAAAAATTAGCCTAATCATTAACAGTGAATAAGAAGTCTGTAGACCGCAGGATGATCTAAATCAAATGGTCATTTGAGCAGAAAAGTGACAAATAGAACTCAGTCTGGAGAAGTGTGAAGTAATGTATTTGGGAAGGGAATAGACAATAAGTATTGAGACTGTGCAAGAGGGGGCCAATACAAAACTGTAGGGCAGTGCAAGATTTGTTTGGGCGAGTAGCGTGCAACACAGAGAGAAAGAGATGCAAAATGAGAGAAATGAGATTAAGGGTGAAGTGAGTCATAAAGACTAAGAGACAATGTTAGACATGCTTCTTTAGAGGTAGCGGAGAGGAAATAAAGACAGAGAGAAACGCTGTGTGAGAAAGGCGAAAGAGATATGGAAAGAGAGTGTGGAACAATACCTTCACAGATTGGTAAAGGATGTGAGACAACAATGAAGAGAGAGAGAGAGAGAGAGAGATAGAGTCATAGAGACAGAGATAAGGGGAAAACATCAGACGCAGAGACAATGACAAGGTGCAGTTGGACAGGAGAGATTAGGATTAAAGAAGCGATACTGACCATTCTAGCTGGTCTCTCGATAGTCCCTCACATTTCCTCTCTCCCATCAGAGACAGTCCATGTTCCAGGGTGTTCAGGATGGACTTAAGTGATCAAAAATGTGTTTGAGATTCAAGCACTACTCGCTCTCTCTCAGACACAGAGACAGAAATGCACAGACACATGGTCAGTCCACACAGAAAGAGACAGATTGGCTTCCAGAGCCAGAGTAATGTACTCCCTGCGTTGTCATTCAAAGCCATTCACCACCAAATCCCAGTTCATCCAATCAACTCCTAGTACTTTCTACCTGGACCACACCTCCCCCATGGGTGGAATAATCAAGTGTTTTTATTTACATAGAACAAAAAATGTTTCAGCACAGTACAGGCCCTTCGAAACTCGATGTGGTGCTGACCTGTGAAAATAATCCAATGCCCATCTAACAAACCCATTCTATTATTATCCATATGTATGTCCAATGCCCATTTACATGCCCTTAACGTCAGTGAGTCTACTACTGTTACAGGCAGGCCATTCCATGCCCCATTACTCTCTGAATGAAGAAACTACCCTGATATCTGTCCTAAATCTATCATGTCTCAATTTAAAGCTTTGTCCCCTCGTGTTTGCCTCCACCATCCAAGGAAAAACATTCTCACTGTCCACCCTATCTAATCCTCTGATTATCTTTGATTAAGTCATCTCTCAATCTTCTTCTCTCCAACGAAAACACCTTCAGTTCCCTCAGCCATTTCTCCTGGGACCTTCCTTCCATACCAGGCAACATCCTAGTAAATCTCCTCTGAACCCTTTCCAAAACTCCAACATCCTGCCTCTCCTGCCAGAACTGCACGCAATACTCCAGGTGCAGCCTTGCCAGTGTGGTGTACAGCTGAAGCATGACCTTGTGGCTCTGAAACTCAATCCTCCTACCAATCAACACTAACATACCATATGCCTTCCTAATAACTCCATCAATCTGGGCGGCAACTTTCAGGGATTTACACACCAGAACACCGAGATCTCTCTGTTCATTTACACTGCCAAGAGTTTTACTATTAGCCCATACTCTGCATTCCAGTTACTTCTTCTGAAGTGAACTGCTTCACCCTTTTCTGCATTAAACTTCATTTGCCACTTCACAGCCCAGCTCTGCATCTGATGTATGTCCCTCTGTAACCCACAACATCTTCTGGCACTATCCACAACTCTGCCTACCTTAGTGTTATCCGCAAATTTACTAACCTATCCACCTACACCCACAGCCCAATCATTTATAAAAATGATAAACACCAGTGGCCCCAAAACAGATCCTTGTGGCACACCATTGGTAACTGAGCTCCAGGATGTACATTCCCCATCAACCACCACTCTCTGTCTTCTTTCAACTAGCCAATTTCTGATCCAAACTGCTAAATCACCCTCAATCCCATGCCTCCATACGTTGTGCATTAGTCTACCATGTGGAACCTTATCAAACAGTACTAACTAAGGTCCACCTGTTTTGTCACCTTCTCAAAGAATTCAGTAAGATTGGTGAGGCACAAACTACCCTTCACAAAACCATGTTGACTATCCCTAATCAAATTATTCCTTTCCAGATGATTATAAATCCTATTCTTAGAATCTTTTCCAATACCTTACCCACAACCAAAGTAAGGCTTCTGGCCTATGATTATCAGGGTTGCCTCGACTCCCCTTCTTAAACGACGAAACAACATTTGTTATCCTCCAATCTTCTGGCACTACTCCTATCGACAATGATGACTTAAAGATTGAAGCCAAAGGCTCTGCAATCTCCTCCCTGGCTTCCCAGAGAATACTAAGATAAATCCAATTCAGCCCAGGGGTCTCATCTATTTTCAGATCTTCCAGAATTGCTGAAACCTCCTCTTTGTCAACCTCAATCTTGTAACCTGTATCTCTGTATTCTCACTAACATTGTCCTTTTGCAAGATGAATACTGACTAAAAGCATTCATTAAGTGCTTCCTCTATGTCCTCAGATTCCACATATAACTTTCCACTACTATCTTTGATTGGCCTTCATCTTTCTCCAGTCATTGTTTTAGTCCTGATATACCTGTGGAAGGTTTCAGGGTTTTCCTTGATCCTATTCACCAACATCTTATGTCCCCTCTTGGCTCTTCTTAGCCCTCTCATTAGATTTTTTCTGGCTAACTTATATCTCTCAAGCCCCCTAATAGAGCCTTCAAACCTCATTCCTTACATAAGCCTTCTTCTTCCTCTTGACAAGCGCTTCAACTTCTTTCGTAAACCATAGCTCCCTCTCTCGACAACTATCTCCCTGCCGAATAGGCTGCTCCTTGAATAAGCTCCATATTTCAAGTGTATCCATCCCCTGCAGTGTATCCATCCTTCCCCATCCTATGCATCCTAAATCTTGCCTAATCACATTATTGTTGCCTTTCCTCCAGTTGTACCTCTTACCTTGTGGTGTATACCTATCCCTGCCCATTGCAGTATTCCAGTCAGTATTGGGGAAGTTAAAGTCCCCAGTTTAAGTGGGCCTAGAGAGATTGAGGGAAGAAACAGCAGCAAAATAGTTTATCCCAGGCTGCCTCTTTTTGCCCTTCACATTCCCCCCCCCCGCCCCCCTCCCAGACACTGGCTTGCTACACACCCAGATATAAAGCTGCAGTTTCAAACCTTTCACAGACAAAGCACACATAGAGTCATAGAGCCATAGAGATGGACAGCATGGAAACAGACCCTTCGGTCCAACCCATCCATGCCGACCAGATATCCCAACCCAACCTAGTCCCATATCCCTCCATACCCTTCCTATTCATATGAATCTCCACTCCAAGATCTCGTTGTTCAGCAACACTCCGTAGGACCTTACCATTAAGTGTATAAGTCCTGCTAAGATTTGCTTTCCCACACAAATCAACACAAGCTTTCACACAACTCATTACAGGTTGTTAAAAGCATACACGCAGTGACACTGAAGGAATAGTGATGTATCTGTAAGTCATGATGCTGAGTGGTTTTGAGAGGAACTTGCAGAGGGTGGGGTTCCCAAATACCTACTGCCCTTGTTCCTCTTGATGATTGTGGTCACAGATTTGGAAGGTGGTGTTGAAGGAGCGAGGTTGATTTTCAGCATTGCATTTTGAATGTGAAACGCACAGCTGCTACTGAGCACTGGTGCTGGAGAGACTGGATATTCTACCCCTTATTCTGGGCTTCATCTAATGGTTTTCAATCATGGTGGAAATCTTGAATATGAACCTACTCACAATACTAACCATGCAATGATCATGGAACGTGTTAATAAAATCCAGTTGTTCATTAATTAATTTGTGACTCAACTTCAGTGTGAATCCAGACCCTGAGTGGGTTATGGGTGGCTCGGAGAGCCATATGCAATGACAGAGCAAACCAGTCAGTGATAGAATTAGGAAGGTGTCCAGAATGCTGCTCCTTTCTCAATGACGTGATCAACATCGGAAGACACAAATGGATAAAGGGACAGAAGCATGTTCAAAAATAAGCAAAGACCTTTTTCTTTCTTGCTGACTTCAAGGACAGGTATGCAGATAATCACAAACTCGTCTGAGTACATATTATGGTTCTTTGTTTGGTCAGATCTGCAAGTGTGACAATGCTGCTCCTTTAGCAAAGTTATGCTGTCCTTGGCTTGTTTTTTTTGTCAGAGAGGTCATCAAAGCATCAATTCTGAAAAGTCTAAGTTTGAAGGGTTTGAGGGCAAATGTGATTGTAGCGAACAGATACTGCTTCAGGGAAAAGGTTAAAACAAACACTTGTACAATGAAAGGGGAGGAGCCAGTTCTCCCAGCTCAGCTTTAGTTTGGTTTGATTTGGTTTGGGTTTTAGCAGTTTGGCTGTTTACTGAAAGCAGTCAGTGGGCTTGAGACTGCTGGCCCAAGAAACAGCTACATGGAAGAAAGTATTCCATGCCAAATCCCTCTGCTCTCTCTCTCTCTCTCTTTCCCCTATAAGACCCTGTGTTTTATTTTACCTGTTTTTGTGCCAAGGGGTATTTTTGAGGATTTTTGCAGGAATTTGGAACAGCACCATTAAGTTGGGATAATCTGTTGGGTTTTTGGATATGTTGTTATTCCATATTCTGTTCTTTTTTGTTCTCCCAGTCGAATTCATTTGGCTTGTCATCTGCGAGTAGTGTACAAAACCAATGTAGTGTACAAAATCCCATGCAAGGACTGCACAAAACACTACATAGGTCAAACAGGAAGACAGCTATCCATGAACACCAACTAGCCACGAAACGACACGACCAGCTATCCTTAGTAGCCACACACGCAGATGACAAGCAACATGAATTCGACTGGGACAACACTACTATTATAGGACAAGCCAAACAGAGAACAGCCAGGGAATTCCTAGAGGCATGGCACTCATCCACAGATTCTATCAATAAGCACATCGACCTGGACCCAATATACCGACCACTGCAACGAACAGCTGGAACTGACAACCGGAAGCCGCAGATTCAAACCACTACAAATGCCAGAGGAAAGATCACAGAAGCACTTCACAGGAGGCTCCCAAGCACTGAGAATGTCACCTAGACAGGGGACGAAATGTCTGCAACACAAATTCCCAGCTCGGTGAACAGAATCACAACAACGAGCACCCGAGCTACAAATCTTCTCACAAACTTTGAAAAACTGTTCTTTTTTATTTGTGATTCATTCAGTAATATTGCAGATAAATTCTGTTTTGTCTAAACTAAGTGGTTTGACAAGCTGCATCCCTCCTGGAATATCCACCTACGCCTACTTAAAACAACTCACAAAGTTAGGGTCTGGGCTACTTTCCTGAAATGTTTTGAGAGGTCTGGCCTGGTCCATAACAGAAGTGACATTACCATTTGTATCATGACCTCTCCTGTCCCGTGCTCCCCACCATCACAGACATTCTGAAGATTCTGCAATTCTCACCATATTTCCAGCTTCCATCAGTTGTGATGAACAGTCATCAGCTTGAACCATTCATTCTGTTTGTTTACCTGCTGAGTGTATCCAGCTATTAGTGTGGTCACTGACAGGCAGAGTACACTGAGAGGATTTCTGATATGTGTCATTCAGTGAGACATCTCTTTAAACAACAGAAGTGGGAATCCTCCACCTAGAAAATGTGAGGCTGGTAAGTAGGAATATGAGCGAGAGAGAGAAAACAGGGAATTATAGGCCAGTTTGCCTGATATCAGTTGTGGGGAAAATGCTGGAGTAATTCATTAAGGATGTAATAACTGAGCATTTGGAAGATGGTGACGGAATTGCTGCTAGTCAGCATGGATTCATTAAAGGGAAACAGTGCTTGATAAATCTGCTGGAAATTTTTGAGGATGTGATCAGTAGAGTAGATAATGGTGAATCAGTAGATGTTGTGTATCTGGACTTTCAAAAGGCTTTTGCAAAAGGCTCCACACGAGAATTAGTCAGGAAAATTAAAGCTCATGATATCGGAGGCAGTGTGTTGACATGGCTAGAGAACTGGATGGCAGACAAGAAGCAGAGAGTTGGAATAAACATGTTCTTTTCAGAATGGCAGATAGTGACAATAGCTATTAACAATATGCATTAACACTTTGGACAAAGCATTGAAGACAGTGTCTCCAAAGGTGCAGATGACTCGAAGCTGGGTGGCAGTGTGTGTGTTGTGAGTAGGATGCTAAGAGGCTGCAGGATGGATTGGCTGAGTGGGCAAATACTCGATAAAGGCAAAATAATGTGGATAAATGTGAGGTTTTCCACTTTGGTCACAAAAATAATAGGCCTATTATCTGAATGGTGGCACTTTAGGAAAAAGGCGAGGGGCAACAAGATCTGGATGTCACTGTGGGACAGGTGTGACACGCAGGTGCAGCAGGCAATGAGGAAAGTTAATGACATGCTAATCTTCACAGTGAGAGGATTTGAGTACTGGGGTAAGGATGTCTTGCTGCAGTTATACAGGGCCTTGGTGAGGCCATACCTTGAGCACTGTGTGCAGTTTAGGTCTCCTAGTCTGAGGAAGGACATTCTTGCTGTTGAGGGAGTTCAGTGAAGCATCTGTGTCGGGAGAAACAGAGATAATGTTTTGAGTCTGTAACCTTTCATTAGAACAGGGAAAAGTCAGAGATGTAACATGTTTTGAGGAAGGGCTGGATGTGAAAAGGTCAAAAGGTAGGTCTGTGATCAGGGTTAAGACAAGAAAGATTGAATGACAGAAGAGTGAGTCTTCCTGGGTCAAAGGGAATGATGATGGACCAGGCAAGAAACACAAATGTATGGAATGAGCTGTCAGAGGAAGTGGTGGAGGCTGGTACAATTGCAACATTTAAGAGGCATTTGGATGGGTATATGAATAGGACGGGTTTGGAGGGATTTGGGCTGGGTGCTGGCAGGTGGGACTAGATTGGGTTGGGATATCTGGTCGACATGGACGGGTTGGACTGAAGGGTCTGTTTCCATGCTGTACATCTCTATGACACTATAAAAACTAAAGATGTGCATGGAGTAGGTGTGCTGTTGACTGAAAGAAATCAGACAGAAACAAACAAAGAAATGGAAACAAATGGAGACAAAGTTTCTGTCAAAATGCAGAACCCAGTTTTCATCCAGAGGCTGGAAAATGTCTCATTAAAAGATGAAGTTTATGTTGAGCCTCACTGGAACAGTGCAGTAGATCAAGGACAGAAATGTTAGTGTGAGACCAAAGTGGAGATTTAAACTTGACAAGAGGCCATAGTCAGAAAGGAGGTGTTCCACAAAGCAGTCACTCAATCAGTGTTTGGTCTCCAAAATGTGGAGGAGACCACATTGTGAGGAGTGAATACAGTTGACAGAAATAGTTGCCTTGTTTTCAGATATATGGATATAACTCCCCCACCATTCTGTTTTGTGAATATCAGAACAACATCGGCCTATTGCTGACGACGTCCAGGAGCTGGAGGCAGAGGGCAGGGTCTGACACCAGCTGATTGAGAGAACAAGAAAGAGACAGCACTGAGAATTCATCCTGTTGTTGGAAATGCTGTTCCAATCCACACTAAATAATCCCATCTTCGGTCGTGTGTCACAATACAAACAAAATAACTGGGTGCTCCTGAACAAATCATGGTCAGTTTTAAATCTTAAAAATGGACTTGACGCCCTGTTAATATGAAGAGACTGTTTCTGTTGCAGGTGTTTCATTGAATCTTCCCACACAGTGAGAGGCCATTTGGCCCATTGTCTTCCTGCTTGCTCTTTAAATGAACCATTTCATTCCATTGCTGCTCATTTCCTGCAGTCGCACATATTTCCTGTTTTAAATATATATCCACTTCCAATTTTAAAATGAATGATGGCAGAATATTGTCAGTTTCTTCCATCACTCTTTCAGGCAATCAGAATCACTCCCTGTGGCCACATTCTCCCAATTCCCTCTCAGTTATTTCTGAGCCTTTTTTTTACTTGTGTTGGTGGTTGTATCGGTGACTTCCTAACCTGGGTACGGCCCTCCTCTGGAATTTTGGGAAGGACTTCACCGACTGACACTAACAACAGACCAACTACTGCAGCCGAAGACTGAAAAGCCACCTTAATGGTTACTATGCTAGTTAGATACACAAGACCAAGACAGGGTCATCCAACTCAGGAGGTAAATAGTGGGCTCAACAAGAAGAGGGAAAGGAGAGAGATAGAACAGAGAAAGAATGGGAAAGGGGACAGGGAGATAGAGAGAGAGAGCAGAGATTAGGAGAGAAAGGTGAAGGGGGATCAGAGAGAGAAAAACACAGGGGACGAGGACAGAACTTTGGGAGGGGAGAGAGGGGGTAAGGGGGGTAACGTAGTGCTGAGGCAGACATCAGCCAGGGAGGGGAGATTACAAGGTGGGTAGGGATCAGTCAGGGAGGAGTGATTGCAGTGTTGGGTAGGGATCAGTCAGAGAGGGGGAGATTGCAGTGTTGGGTAGGGATCAGTCAGGGAGGGGGAATTGCAGTGTTGGGTAGGGATCAGTCAGGGAGGGGAGATTGCAGTGTTGGGTAGGGATCAGTCAAGGAGGGTGGGATTGCAGTGTTGGGTAGGGATCAGTCAGGGAGGGGGAATTGCAGTGTTGGGTAGGGATCAGTCAGAGAGGGGGAATTACAATGTTGGGTAGGGATCAGTCAGGGAGGGTGGGATTGCAGTGTTGGGTAGGGATCAGTCAGGGAGGGTGGGATTGCAGTGTTGGGTAGGGATCAGTCAGGGAGGGGGAATTGCAGTCTTGGGTAGGGATCAGTCAGAGAGGGGGGGATTGCAGTGTTGGGTAGGGATCAGTCAGGGAGTGGGAATTACAATGTTGGGTAGGGATCAGTCAGGGAGGGTGGGATTGCAGTGTTGGGTAAGGATCAGTCAGGGAGGATGGGATTGCAGTGTTGGGTAGGGATCAGTCAGAGAGGGGGGGATTGCAGTGTTGGGTAGGGATCAGTCAGGGAGGGTGGGATTGCAGTGTTGGGTAAGGATCAGTCAGGGAGGATGGGATTGCAGTGTTGGGTAGGGATCAGTCAGAGAGGGGGGGATTGCAGTGTTGGGTAGGGATCAGTCAGGGAGGGGGAATTACAATGTTGGGTAGGGATCAGTCAGGGAGGGGGGGATTGCAGTGTTGGGTAGGGATCAGTCAGAGGGGGGGGATTGCAGTGTTGGGTAGGGATCAGACACGGACGGGTGATTGCAGTGTTGGGTAGGGATCAGTCAGGGATGGGTGATTGCAGTGTTGGGCAGGGATCAGTCAGGGAGGGGTGATTGCAGTGTTGGGTAGGGATCAGTCAGGGAGGGGGGGATTGCAGTGTTGGGCAGGAATCAGTCAGGGAGGGGGGATTCGCAGTGTTGGGTAGGGATCAGTCAGGGAGGGGTGATTGCAGTGTTGGGTAGGGATCAGTCAGGGAGGGGGGGGATTGCAGCGTTGGGTAGGGATCAGTCAGGGAGGGGTGATTGCAGTGTTGGGCAGGGATCAGTCAGAGAGGGGTGATTGCAGTGTTGGGGAGGGATCAGTCGGGGGGGGATTGCAGTGTTGGGCAGGGATCAGTCAGGGGGGGATTGCAGTGTTGGGCAGGGATCAGTCAGGGAGGGGGGGATTGCAGTGTTGGGTTGGGATCAGTGAGGGAGGGGGATTGCAGTGTTGGGTAGGGATCAGTCAGGGAGGGGTGATTGCAGTGTTGGGTAGGGATCAGTTAGGGAGGGGTGATTGCAGTGTTGGGCAGGGATCAGTCAGGGAGGGGTGATTCGCAGTGTTGGGTAGGGATCAGTCAGGGAGGGGTGATTGCAGTGTTGGGCAGGGATCAGTCGGGGGGGGATTGCAGTGTTGGGCAGCGATCAGTCAGGGAGGGGAGATTGCAGTGTTGGGTAGGGATCAGTCAGGGAGGGGGGGATTGCAGTGTTGGGCAGGGATCAGTCAGGGATGGGTGATTGCAGTGTTGGGCAGGAATCAGTCAGGGAGGGGGGATTCGCAGTGTTGGATAGGGATCAGTCAGGGAGGGGGGATTCGCAGTGTTGGGTCGGGATCAGTCAGGGAGGGGTGATTGCAGTGTTGGGTAGGGATCAGTCAGGGAGGGGTGATTTGCAGTGTTGGGTAGGGATCAGTCAGGGAGGGGTGATTGCAGTGTTGGGCAGGGATCAGTCAGGGAGGGGTGATTGCAGTGTTGGGTAGGGATCAGTCAGGGAGGGGTGATTGCAGTGTTGGGCAGGGATCAGTCAGGGAGGGGTGATTCGCAGTGTTGGGTAGGGATCAGTCAGGGAGGGGTGATTGCAGTGTTGGGCAGGGATCAGTCAGGGAGGGGTGATTGCAGTGTTGGGGAGGGATCAGTCGGGGGGGGATTGCAGTGTTGGGCAGGGATCAGTCAGGGGGGGCATTGCAGTGTTGGGCAGGGATCAGTCAGGGAGGGGGGGATTGCAGTGTTGAGTTGGGATCAGTGAGGGAGGGGGATTGCAGTGTTGGGTAGGGATCAGTTAGGGAGGGGATGATTGCAGTGTTGGGTCAGGAATCCATCAAGGAAGAGTTGAGCGCTGTGTTGAGGTGTTGGGTTGTCGGTATCAGTATTGATGGATCTTCAGTCTTTATTTGGGATTGTACTTAGTGAATCTAAAATCAGTAGTCTGCCAGCCTGGGGAAATTAGTGACAGCTTATCCCGTCTAATCTCAGTGGTCAGATTAATTTCAACCTGGAATTATTTTAACATGTGGTAACTTACATCCACCAACATTTGAACTTTTCTCACTTATCCCCAAGATAGACATTTGTGTCTTAACATAGAATATGCTGATCCTTTTAAAATAATTCGCTTGGATTCATTGGAATGCCCAGTTCACACTGAGACAGGCAAAGGCTCACTCACACATACACACACATTTTCACACCCACACGCTCAAATCACGAAGCACTCACGTAGGCTTATGCAGACACATACAAACACAGCCATACTCTCTCTCTCTCTCTCTCTCTCTCTCTCTCTCACACACACACACACACACACACACACACACACACACACACACACACACACACACGCACACACACACACACGACTGAGACCAATCCAGGGCTAATTTATGCTGTAAAATGTCGTGACTCTGTGATAGTTTGAAACAACTGACATATTTTGAGAGAGGGTAATGCATTGGTGAGCTAAATAGAATGACTTTATTTCTGAACAGCTTCACCTTGGGTCAAAATTGAAACATTCAACATGGACAACAATCTCGAGGAGTAAAATCAGTGCAATGAGAGGATTTTAGAAAGGAAATTATCAAAACAAAATAATTCATGAGAAACCATTGACAGATTGAATAAAGGAAAACTCATAGAAGCTGTTTAATATTGTAAGAGCAAGAGAATAACTGGGGCAAGTGTTCGGACCCATTACAGACCACTGTAGCAATCTGCTAGTGGATGGATAAGACATGGACACAGTCTTCAGTGAATAATTTGCATTTGTACTCACAATTAAAAAGGAAAACAGAGTTATGGACATCAGATTGGATAGACTGAACAATTAGATGAAATTGCTATAGAGTGGAAATACTAGGGAGTTCAGTTGCCCTGAAAAAGGATTAACCTGAATGCATGTTTGAGTTGTATCCTGTTCTGTCAGCAGAGTCAAGAAAGGATAGATGAATGGCCCTATCAATAATTTAAAATTCTCTCTGTCCATGGATGAAGTGCAAGATAATGGGGAGCTGCTAGCATTATCCAAGTGTCACAATAATGGAGAAAGTGGTAGACCAGGAAATTAGAGCCAATCAGTGTAACAGCGGTGATGGGGAAGTTATTCAAAATAATTCTTGTCAATACACTGATGTTAGTCAGGGAGAGCCAGTAAGAATTTCATAAGGCTAGGCTGTGTTTGACAGAGTTGTTTTTCTTGAGGAGGGAACCACAATTGTTGATGTGGGTAATGCAGCTGATTAATGCTACATGGATTTTAGCAAACTTCTGATAAATTCCTTCATGGAAGACTGATCAAGTAAAGGACCATGGGACGCAAGGGCAAGTTGTATATTAGATGCAAAATTGGTTGAGACGCAAAAAAACTGAGGGAGACGGCAGAGTGATGTTCTCTGCATTAGAATTATATAGCACAGAAATTCGTATATGCCAACCAGATATCCTAAACTGATCCAGTTCCATTTGCCAGCATCTTTCTCATGTCCTTTCAACCCTTCCTTCACAAATAGTTATAGAGGTGCCTGTTAAATGTCTTAATTGTACCCGCCTCCACCAATTCCTCTGGCAGCTCGTTATTTGAAGTGTGTTCCAATAGGGTTCCACAGAGCTTGGTGCTGAGGCCCTTGCTATCTACGGTGTATTTTCAGAATTTGGAGATAACTGCAGGTGCTATGATGAAGAAGTTTGAATATGACATGAAAATTGGCCAGGTGATCAATAGTGAGGAGAATGGCATAAACTGCAGGAGAGCACCAACAGATTGTTCAGCTTTGCAGAGCAATGGCAAATGGAATTCAACTTGGGAAGTAGTGAGAGGCCGTGTACTTGTGGAAGGCAACCAAGAATGACACCAATAACAGGGAGACCATGCAAAGTAGTGACTATCAGTGGGTATTTGGTATACAAATCCACAGGTCCCTGAAGGTACAGGGCAGGAAGGTAAAGTGATTCAGAAACCAGATTGGTGATTTTTGGAGTGGTGCTGGAAAAGCATAGCAGGTCCGTCAGCATCCAAAGAGCAGGAAAATCAATGTTTCAGACAAAAGCCCTTCATCAGGAATTCCTGATGAAGGGCTTTTGCCCGAACTGCCGATTTTCCTGCTCTTCGGATGTTGCCTGACCTGCTGTGTTTTTCCAGCACCACTCTAATCTAGACTCTGGTTTCCAGCATCTGCAGTCCTCACTTTTGCCTAGATTGGTATATTTGCGTGATTTAGCCAAGGTGATTTTGAGTTGGGGACCAAGTGTAGTGCCTCAAAGTTCGCAGATAACACTGAAATGAGTGGGACAGTGCAGAGGACACTGAAAGTCAGCAAAGGGATATAAATAGGTTAAGTGAGTGGACAGGGGTCTGGTAGATGAAGCACAATGTTGGTAAATGTGAGGTCATCCATTTTGGTGGGAGTCAGTTTAGCTCACTTGGCTGGATTGGTGGTTGGCAGAGCACTGTGATACCAACAGTATGGGTTCAATTCCCATCACTGGTTTGAGGTTAGCATGGAGGATGCTCTTTCACAACCTCTTCCCTTGCTTGAGGTCTGGTGGCCCTCAGGTGAAATCATCACCAGTTGCTTCTCTGTAATGAGAGGGCAGTCCTATGATCTGGTAAGGCTATTGTGACACAATACAAATACATCCATTTTGGGCAAAATAGGCTCCTATTTAAATAGTGAAAAATTGCAGGATGCTGCTGTGCAGAGGGATCTGTGTGTTCTTGTGCATGAATCACAGAAGGTTAGTATGCAGGTGCAGCGGGCAAACAGAATAGTGCCATTATTTCTAGAGGGATAGTGCTTCAAAACAGGGAGGGCATGCTGCAGTTGAATTGGATGCTGGTGAAGGGATCTGATAGCACTTTATAAGATCATGAGGGGATGGATGGGGTGCATCAGAAGGCATTTCCTTTTTCCATCAATAGAGGATTCAACAACCAGGGGCACAGATTTATGTTTCGATGAAGATGGCTTAGAGGACAGTTTGGGAGAAGACTTATCACTCAGAGTGTTGTTGGAATATGGAAGCCACTGCCTGATGATGTGGTTGAGTCGGAAACTGATGTAATATTTAAGCAGCACCGAAATAGAGTCATATAGACTGGTCCAACCAGTCCATGCTGAACATCATTCCAAATTACATATGTCCCACCTGCCTGCACCTGGCCCATATCCCTCCAAACCTTTCCTACTCATGTATCTATCCAAATAGCTTTTAAACGTTGTAATTGTACCCACATCCACCACTTCTTCAGGAGGTTCATTCCACTTTCAATTACTTTGCCACAACCTCCAGGGCTTTGTAAGCAAACCTGGAAAATTGGATGATTGTAGCCAGCTATTTGTTAACATGGACACAATGATCTGAATGTTTCTAGCTTTTCTGTTCATGTTTCTGCATCAATGTTGAAACATCTTTCTCAATGTCACAAGCAAAAGCACAAACTGCTGAGAAAACTCAGCTGGTCTGGCAGCATCTGTGGAAAGAAAGCAGAGTTCATGTTTCAGGTCCAGCGATCCTCACCAGCAGTAACCAGCCTCTTTTGTTGTTTCTGTTTTCCAGCATCAAAGTGCTTTGTCTGTGTTTGCTACTTTCTTACTGTTCTTGGGTCTGCTGGGGTGTTTGGAGATTTCTGATTGGTTAAAGCAGCCATTACACTGCAAGAACTCAGCAACCATTGGACAAAGGGAATACCCATTACAATCTGTCCCATTTTGATTGGTTAAAACCGTCAAAGTCATAACATGGCTGATAGGATATGTGCTAATTAGACAGACAGGAAGCTGGAAGAACACAGCAAGCCAGACAGCATCAGGAGGTAGAGAAGTGGGTGTAACCCTTCTTCAGGACTGGGGGTGGGTGTGGGGGGACCTGCAGATAAAGGGGGTGGCAGGGGCAGGATAGTGAAGTGGGGATAGGTGAGGACAGGTAGAGAGTATGACCTAGTTAGTCAATGGAAGGAATGAATTCAGTTGGTGGCAGAGAGCAGTGGAAGGGCTGGGAGAGGACAGGGCGGGGGGAAGCGGCTTTGAAGGGAGTCGGGAGATGGGGAGGGAGGTTATTTGAAATTGGAGAACTCAATATTGTGTCCTCCGGGCTGCAGGGTGCCCAGGCAGAAGATAAGGTGTTGTTCCTTCAAAAGACGCCTTGGTTTGTTTTGGCAATGGAGAAGGCCAAGGATGGTCATGTTGGAAAGGAAGTGGTTGGGGGAATTGAAATGGGCTCAGACTGGGAGATCCTTTCAGCTCCTGCTGATCAGGATGTGATGCTCAGTGAACCATTCCCTAAGTTTATGTTCAGTCTCCCCAATGTAGAGAAGACCACATTGGGAGCATCTGATACAGTAAACCAGGTTAGAGGAGAGACAGTAAACCTCTGTCTCACCTGGAAGGAGTGTCTTGGGCCCTGAATGGAGGTGAGGGTGGAGGGCGGTGTACCAGCAGGTTTTGTATCTTTTCTGGTTGCAGGGGCAAGTACCTGGGGTTTCGGCGGTGGGGGTGGCTTGAACCAAGGACTGTTGGAGGGAACGGTCCTTGCAGAGAGCTGAGAGGGGAGGGGAGGGGAAGATGTTCGAGGTGAGGTCTATATGGATCTGGCAGAAATGTTTGAGGATGATGTGTTGCATGCGGAGACTAGTGGGGTGGTAGGTCCCTGTCCTTATTGCGTTGAGATGGGGGTTGTTTATAGCAGTGGAACAGGGAATGGAGGTGGTGCGGCAGCAGGCTGTCTGGATGATGGAGGGAGGAAAAGCACAATGCTCAAAATAGGTGGACATCTGGGATGTCTCCTCGTCCGAGCAGATGCAGTGGAGGTGAAAGAATTGGGAGAATGGGATGGAGTTCTTGCAGGACACTGGGTGGGAGGAGCTCCAATCCAGATCGTTATGGGAGTCTATGGGTGTGTGGTAGATGTGCTGACGGTGGACAATGATGGGATTATAGGATTGGTTCACTTGGCTGTCAGTCATGCCCAGCTTTGTAGATGTTGCTGTCAGTAATTGTCAGATCTCCGTGAATTGTTGAAGCTGCTGTGTAGGCGTCATTCAGAGCTCTCTGATTGGTTCAACTGGCTATCAAACATTGGGCGTCACTCACTAATTGGCTTCCACCCTCCTCTGGATGAGTCTCAGTTGTTTTGCTTCTTCATCAATTGAATAATTGTTGTGATTGGATATTTCAGCGCATTCTTCAGTTGCTCTCGGAACTTACACTGAGTCACAGCATAAATAAAAGTGTTTGTACAGCAACTTAAATTCAGTAGCATTTCTCCAACTTGTTCAAATATATATTCAGATGGGGTGTAATCCGCAGGATCTGTTCCTTGGATGTTATAATAAATGAATTCTATAACATTAACCAACCACAGAAGAATGAAGTTGCCTGATATGGCCAGAAGTAAAATCACAGACTTCCTTCTGCTCTCCATCTCTGGGTCTCTGCGAATCTCCCCATTGCTCTGACCCCTGAGTCCATTCCGCACTCTACTGGCCACTAAAATGTGTCTGACAGTCAAAGTATTGACCAACAGAATTAAAACAAATGGGATCAATGGGATTAAGACTGTATCAAACCAGTCAAATGCCACCCACCAAGGGTCAATGTATGAGTTTGGCTTCACAGTACAGTGCCATGGTATACCATCAATTATCATCCTAGGTTCATAAATAAAATAGTACGGAATATTCTTTACACAGAGCAAGAAGCTAGTGATTGCTAAAACCACAGCTGCAGTTTTCTCAGTGCAATATTTTGTTTTCAGCTTCTTGCAACAAATAGCCACAAATCGATCGAAGGAGAAAGTGACGGTGAACCAGACAGAAAGATCTGTGACTGCACACTGTAGGAAAGAATTCATACGACACACAGGGGTTATGTGCAGGATGAGCCCTGGGGAAAAGTACAAACAGACTCGCAAAGGTATGATTCCAATGCTAATGAACATTAGATCTGCTGTCGCCATGGCCACCAAGTAGCGAGTGATGCAGTTGGAGAGGCCACACTTTCCCCTGGACAGAATCACAATTCCCAGTAAATTAACTGTAAGAGATTAGAGGGAAGAAAAAGAGAGAATATATTTACTAAAGTTATTTTCCAGCTCAGACAATAATGCCAGGATTTTATGACAACAACCCAGCATGGGAGTTTGAAATTTAAACAGCATAACATAACCACCAAAAAACCCATTTTCATTTTTATAGGGATCAGGTAATCAGCTACCCATAAGATGCAGATTGGAAATGTAATTACTTTCATGAGGCCACAAATGTTTGATTCAATCTGTTTGGCAGGTTTAACTCTGACCCACCTGGTATCTCCATCAAACCTCATATCCCACACAATGATAATCAGGATTGGTGATCTCAGCCATTAACACTGTCTTGTAAAAAAAGCAGTCCCTTGCTGGGATACCACTCTGAGAGAGATTGGGCCACATTCAATTGTATAATCACTGAAATGCCATGATCAGATTCCTCCCTAGCGTCACACCCTGCCAGACAAGGACCCACTCCCACCAAAGGAGATCCTCCCAGGATCAGGCAGCTTTCCCAAAATAACAATCCATCCCTGGGGTCAGATCTCATAAGTACAGGAGACCTCTCCTCTTGCTTTTGGAAATCTGGGACAATCTTCCAACTGAAAGTGTGAAATGTCAGGAATAGGGAGATGGAGTTGAACCAGAGGCATGGGAAAGCCTATCAACTGTCTCCAAATAGTGGATACCTCACCCCAGATCAGCTCTCACCCCATTCCACTCCTCTATTAGAGAATAGGCCACCTATGAAAATAAAAAGGTTGTTGTAATCCATTTTTTAAAATCTCCCTGATAATTGGGAAGATTGCAATATCAGATTAAATGGAACAGAGGTGAAAAAAAAACTAGGCAAGATTTGAGCAGTGAAGTCACATCTGATAATTGTGTTGCCCATGCTAAACGCATCTCCATCACCAGATTAATACCATGATCCACACCACCAGTATTATTTGTTGGCTGATAAAAATAATTCTGACCAATATCTGCTGTCACTTGCTGTTTTCCAGCTCCACTCAAACAGATTACATACATTGGTCTTCAAATCTGAGATCTCCCCCAAATAACTTAGTTATTAACTCTTATTATCAGCACAACTCAATCTCTTTCTCCTTCCTGTCTGTATTACCTAAACATTGAATATTCCTGAATATTTAGGTTGCCATGTATCTGTAATGTCATTAAAACCATACCCATGTATGTCTATTTGTGCCTTTAAGTCATCTACCTGGAGAATGCTATAAACATGCAAGGGAAGCGTCCTTAGCTCTGTCTTTTTGACATAATTCTGATTTCTAAACATAATCAATGCTCAGCTTTCTTTGTCCTGCTGTCGATCCTCCATAGCATCTTTTCTCCGTGTTTCTCTTCCTTCCAGTTTGGGTTATCTCTCAGGTCTCATTGAAACTCGTCAGGTCTATTTCAAACAGAACCAAAATATTTCCCAACTTTCGAGTTTTAGAAGCTGAAAGGAATTATTGAGTATTTTCAACCCTAAAGCAAGGTCATTTATTTTATTACTTAATTTTCCTGTCACAAAACTCCAAAGTACATATTAACTACACGAAATGTTCCACAAATATTCAATCACCTGATCTCTTTTACCACAAATTCCACAATTTAATACAGTCACAGCTGATCTCATCTCAGCCTCAAGTCCACTTTCCTACCCATTCTCTTCAACACATTACTAATTCATAACTTGTTTAAATTAAGTTTATTTATAATTAAGTAAATTAATTAAATTTAGTTGGTTAAATTAAGCCAAAATTCTGACATCCACTGCACCCTGAGGTCATTATTTCCATGGATCATGACCCTTTAAGATAAATAATTTCTCCTGTTTTAATTGTGCTGTCATTATCCTAAAACTGTGACCCCTCATCTGAATTGCCCTACATGGAGAAACATCTTCTCTACGTTTACTTTCTCAATCCCATTTAGCATTTTACATGCCTTAACTAGATCTCCTCTCCCTCTAAGCTCAATAGAGTTTGAACCTAAACTATTCAATCTGTCTCCAGCAGACCAATGAATCTCAGATGGATTGTTGGCCTTGGAGATAAAAGGCCTAACAAGAGATTTGATGGCAGTTTCAAAATCACAAGAAGTCAGGATACCACAGACAGGGTGGACCTTGGCAGAATGCTGGCAGGATTGAAAACGACAAGACATAGATTTGAAGCCTTTGGTAAAAGAAGCAGAAGTGAGGTGTGGAAATACTTCAAATTGCTGCTTGTGGTTGGGTCTAAAATGCAATGTCAGTGACTGTCTTGGAGGCAGCTTCAGTTAAGGTTTTCAAAGGAAATTAGATGGCTCAATGTTACATGACAGTCAGCAGGAGAATGGTGAAAGCTAATTATGCCTTGTTGTGGATGACACCAGACTCCAAACATACATTACGGAGATAACCTAGACCTTACTTCCTATTGTTTTTTTAAAAGGCAAGTGTAAGATGCTGTTTTCCAGATTCAATTGATTGGTCCACCACTAACCTTTAATCAAAACACACTTTATTCTTATAACACAGTTACAATATAACGAAAAGAAGAATTAGCATAACTTCACTTTATTGCAATACTTAACAAGATCATATATTATTTAACCACTAATTATAACCTATTCCAAGATAGTATTATGAACTCAAAAGAGTGTCTGGTCACTGAAAGAGAGAGGTGCCTGTTCTGAGCTTGTGACAGCACAGGTTGTGATAGTACATGGGCCTGTGACTAGCTGACAGGTGCAGACAGTGCTGAGAATTGATCATGTGGAACCAGCTTCGGGTAGTGTTTTGATGTGAAGGCAACCGTATTTGAATTTAACCAATTCATTTAAATATTGCCTGCGTTACCAAAAAAAAACAATTGAATTTGACAACAGTGGATTAATGAGAGGCTATGAGTCTTGGGGACAAAAAAAAGGGCAGTTTGAAAATTAGTCCATCAAACGTGACAGTACATGGCATCTGCAAGGGCTCGCAACACTCTCAAAGTAATCTCTTACAGGATCCCTGTAAAAGATATTAAAGATATCAAGAAATTTTATACAAAGACACTCACTGTAAAAAAGGAAAATTAGAGCAGTCTGCCAAGGGAAAACAGCAGATTCGGAAGGACAGAAGGAAACAGCAGATTCGTAAGGACAGAAGGAAGCAGCAGATTCAGAAGGACAGAAGGAAGCAGCAGATTCGGAAGAACAGAAGGAAGCAGCAGATTCGGATGGACAGAAGGAAGCAGCAGATTCGGATGGACAGAAGGAAGCAGCAGATTCGGATGGACAGAAGGACACAGCAGATTCGGATGGACAGAAGGACACAGCAGATTCGGAAGGACAGAAGGAAGCAGCAGATTCGGAAGGACAGAAGGAAGCAGCAGATTCGGAAGGACAGAAGGACCCATAGGAAACCCATGCAGACACAGGGAGAACGTGCAAACCCCTTGGAAACCTAGTAGCCCACAAACCCACCAACACTCTCAAACAAAAACTAACAAACTTAAAAGACCCAGTACAACCCATGGACAAAACCAATGTCATTTACAAAATTCCATGCAAGGACTGCCACAAACACTACGTAGGACAAACAGGGAGAAAGTTAGCCACCAGGATACATGAACACTAGCTAGCCACAAAAAGATATGACCCTCTCTCCCTTGTAGCCCTACACATGGATGAAAAAAAGACCCACCATTTCGACTGGGACAACACATCTATCCTGGGACAGGCTAAGCAAAGACATACCAGAGAATTCCTATTGGCCTGACACTCCAACCACTATGCCATAAACAAACACATAGATCTAGATGCCATCTATCAACCCCTCAGAATACGAACAGGAAATGTCATCACCACAAACCCCAGGAACTCCATCCAGGAGAAAGATATAAATAGAAAGCAGGAGACAACAGCTTCGCTTCACTTGGAGGTCGCCACTGATGATGTTACCTAGCCAGGTAATGAAACATCTGGATATCAAACCTACAGCTCAGCGAGCAAACCTACACCCTAAACTTCTACCAATAAAAGCTCACACACTGTATGCCTTCTTAACAACCCTGTAAACCTGGGTGGCAACTTTCAGGGATCGATGTACATGGACCCCGAGTTCATCTACACTACCCAGAATCTTACCATTAGCCCAGTACTCTTTATACTTGTTGCTCCTTCCAAAGTGAATCACCTCACACTTTTCCACATTAAACTCCATTTGCCACCTCTCAGCCCAGCTCTGCAGCTTACTTACGTTCCTCTGTAACCTGCAGCATCCTTCAGCAGTATCCACAATTCCACTGACCATAGCATCATCTGCAAATTTATTAACCCATCCTTATACTCTCTCATCCAGGTCGTTTATAAAAATGACAAAAAGCAGTGGCCCCAAAACAGATCCGTGCAAAATACCACTAGTAGCTGAACTCCAGGGTGAACATTTCCCATCAACCACCACCCTCTGTCTTCTATCAGCGAGCCAATTTCTGATCAAACTGCTAAATTACCCTCAATCCCATACCTCCGTATTTTGTGCAATAGCCGACCATAGGGAACCTTATCAAACATCTTACTGAAATCCATATGCAGGGGAACCTCGATTATCAGAACGAGATGGGCAGGCACTATTTCGTTCGGATAATCGATTATTCGGTTAATTGATTAAATGCCTTTCCTCTGGAGCTCGGAGTTTTTAAAGTCTGCTCCCCATTCAGGAGACTGTAGCAGAACACAGCGCACGGCCCCTCGCCCCCAACACCGTCCCCTGCCCCTCCGCCCCCGTCCATCACCGCCCCTACTACAATTCCATCCAACACTGCACCCCCCACCCTCCCCCCACCCCGTGTGCCCCCCAGTCCACCCCTGACACTCTCTCCAGGGCAGCTGGACCGGACACCAACAACAACACAGACACGCGCACACACACAGACACACACACACACACACACACAGACACACACACACACAGACGCACACACAGACACACACACACACACACTGACACAGACACACACACAGACACACACACGCGCGCACAGACACACACAGACACACAGAGACAGACACACACACAGACGCACAAACACACACGCACACACACACATACACACACACCCACTCACAGACACACACACATACACACACACAGACACACACACAGGCACACACACACATGCACACACCCACACATACGTGCACGCGTGCACACACACACATACACTCACACATAGACACACGCACGCAGACATACACACACAGACACACATACAGACACACAGATACACGCACACATACACAGACACACACAGACACACACACAGACACACACACGCACCCACTCAGACACACACAGACACACGCACACAGAGACACGCAGTCACACACACACACAGACACACCCAGACACATACACTGACACACACACATACACATCGACACACACACAGACACACGCACACACACAGACACATACACACAGACACACACACATACAGAAAACACACACAGAGACACACACACGCACACACACATACACACACAGACACACATTCAGACACACACACAGACACACACACACACACTGACACGCAGACACACACACACGCACACACAGACATATACACAGACACACACACACATACACACAGACACACAGACACACACACGCACACGCACGCACACAGCTACAGCCACACGCACACACACGCACAGACACACATACACAGCCACACACACAGACACACATGCACAGGCACACACAGCCACAGCCACATACACATACACACAAACACACAGCCACCGACACACACACACACACACACACACATACACACATAGACATGCACGCAGTCATACACACACAGACACACATACACACAGACACACACACAAATGCACACACACACAGACACATACATACAGACACACATATAGAGAACACACACAGAGACACGCACACACACATACACACAGACACACATTCAGACACACACACACAGACATGCCGACACACACACACATACACACACAGACACACAAACAGACACACACACGCACACACACACAGACACATACATACAGACACACATATAGAGAACACACACAGACACACACAGACATACACACACAGACACACAAACAGACACACAAACGCACACAGACAGACACACACACACAGCTACAGCCACACGCACACACACACGCACGCACATGCAGCCACAGATGCACACACACAGCCACATACACACAGATACACAAACATATGCACAGAGACACACATGCACACACACACAGCTACAGCTACATGCACGCACACACGTACATGCACACACAGCCACAGCCACACACACACGCACAAACACATATACACACACACACACACAGCTACACACACACATACACATGCACACACACACAGCCACATACACACAGATACACAAACATATGCACAGAGACACACACAGACACACACACACACACACACACACACACACACATGCACACACACACACACACACACACACACCTTTATACTGCACCTTTTTGACAGGTTCCACCTTTGCCCTGGACAGGACAATATTGTTCAGATTATCTGGTGAAGAGAGGGGGAGCGGTTTAGGGTACACCCCTCTGTAGAACTCCAGGGAATGTATGCGGAGAGAGAGAGCGCGGGAGGTCAGTCATTTGGAGACGGTGACTGTTTAATCTCTGTAAACAAAAGATGCGATCACAGTTGGAAACATGTCTTTGATGTAATGTTTCTATCGGGACCTCGAGATCTCCTTCGGATAATCCAAATTTTGGATAATTGCTGTTCATATAATTGAGGTTCCCCTGTACACAACATCAACTGCTTTAACCCCATCCACTGTTTGGTCACCGTCTCAAAAAACTTAATAAGGTTTGTGAGGTACAACCTACCCATCACAAAACCGCATTGACTATCCCTAATCAATTTATTCTTTTCTCGATAATTATAAATCCTATCTCTTATAACCATTTCCAACAGTTTACCGCAACCGAAGTAAAGCTCACTGGTCTACAATTACCAGGGTTGTCTCTCCTCCCCTTCTTGAACAAGGGAACAACATTTGCTATCCTCTAATCTTCTGGCATTATTCCTGTCAACAATAACAACATAAAGATCAAAGCCAAAGGCGCTACAATCTCCTCCCTGGCTTCCCAGAGAATCCTAGAATAAATTCCATTCAGCCCAGGGGATTATGTATTTTCACACTTTCCAGAATTGCTAACACCTCCTCCTTGTGAACCTCAACCCCATCTAGCCTAGTCACCTGTATCTCAGTATTCTCCTCGACAGCATTGTCTTTTTCCTGTGTGAATACTGATGAAAAATATTAAATTAGCGCTTTGCTGATCTCCTCAGACTCCACACAGAACTTCCCACGATTATCCTTGATTGGCACTAATCTTTCTCAAGATCATTCCTCATATATCTATAGAAAGCTTTTGGGTTTTCCTTGATCCTATCTGCCAATGACTTCTCATGTCCCCTCCTGGTTCTCCTTAGCTCTGTCTTTTGGTCTTTCTTGGCTAACTTGGAACTTTCACACGCCCTAACTGGGCCTTCACGTCTCATCCTAACATCAGTCTTCATCTTCGTCTTGACAAGAGATTCAATTTATTTAGTAAACCCCGGCTCCCTTGCTCAACTACTTCCTCCCTGCCTGACAGGTACATACTTATCAAGGACGCACAGTAGCTTTTCCTTGAATAAGCTCCACAGTTCTATTCTGCCCATCCCTTGCAGCTTCCTTCCCCATCCTTTGCAGCCTCAATCTTGCCTAATTGCATCATAGTTGTCTTTCCCCCAGCAATAACTCTTGCCCTGCGGTATATACCTATCCTTTTCCATTGCTCAAGTAAACGTAACCAAATTGTGGTCACTATCACCAAAGTGCTCACCTACCTCCAAATCTAACAAATGGCCAGGTTCATTACCCAGTGTCAATTCCAAAGTGACCTTGCCTCTTGTTGGCCTATCTACATATTGTGTCAGGAAACCATCCTGTGCATATTGTAAAAAAACTGACCCATCTAAAGTACTCAAACTATAATATTTCCAGTCAATATTTGGAAACTTAATGTCCCCCATAACAACTACCCTGTTACTCTTGCTCCTGTCCAGAATAATCTTGGCTGTCCTTTCCTCTACATCCCTGGAACTATTCGGAGGATACAAAGCTCCCAACAGGGTGACCTCTCCTTTCCTGTTTCTAACCTCAGCCCAAACTACATAAGTAGATGAATCCTCAAACATCCTTTCTGCAACTGTAATATCGTCATTGACTAACATGCCTCACCTCCCCCTCTTTTACCATCTTCTCTCTTCTTACTGAAACATCTGAATCCTGGAAACTGCAACAACCATTCCTGTCCCTATCCATGTCTCTGAAAATGGCCACAACATTGAAGTCCCAGGTACCAACCAATGCTGCAGTTTCACCCACCTTATTCCGGATGCTCCTGGAATTGAAGTAGACACATTTCAAACCAACTTCCTGCCTGGCGGTGCACTCTTGCAACCTTGAAACCTCATTTCTGACCTCGCTACTCTTAACATCCTGGACATTGGAACTACAGTTTAGGTCTCATTCCCCAGTTGAATTAGCTTAAATCCTACCAAAGACCATTTGCAAATATTCCCCCCAAGATATTGGTACCCCTTTGGTTCAAGTGAAGACCATCCTGTTTATAGAGGTCACACCATCCCAGAATGAGCCCCAATAATCCAGGTATCTGAATCCCTCCCTCCTGCACCATCCCTGTAGCCACTTGTTCATCTCCTCTCTCTCCCTATTCCACGCCTGTTCCACAGATAACAAACCAGAGATAACAACTATGTTTGTTTGAGCACTAAACTTCCACCCTAACGCCATGAATGTCTGCCTTAAATCTCCAACCCTTTTCCTACCAACGTCGTTAGCACCTATGTGGACCACCACTTGGGGCTGCTCCCACTCCCCATTCCAAAACACGATCACAGATATCACGAACCCTAGCACCTGGGAGTAAACACAGCAACCATGAGTCTCTTTTATTCCCAGAGAACCTCATGTCTGACCCCTGAACTATGGGGACCCCAGTGACTAATGCTCTGCTCCTCTTGCCCCTTCCTTTCTGAGCAACAGGGACAGACATTGTGCCAGAGATCTGTATCCCATGGATTATCCCTTGTAAGTTGTACCTCCCCCCAACTGTATCCAAAATGGTATACTTATTATTGAGGGGAATGGCCACAAGGGACTCCTACACTGTCTGCCCGTTCCCTTTCCATCCCCTGACTGTAAGCCATCTACCTTTCTCTTGTACCTGAGATGTAACTGTAATCCCTCGCAATATGCCCTCTGCCACCCGAATAATCCGAAACTCATGCAGCTCCAGCTCCAGTTCACTAACAGTTTTCAAGGAGCTGGAATTGGGTGCATTTCCCACAACCACCTGATGAAGGAGCAGCGCTCCTGAAGCTAGTGCTTCCTATTAAACCTGTTGGACTATAACCTGGTGTTGTGTGATTTTTAACTTTGTCCACCTCTGTCCAACAACGGCACCTGCACAACATTTTATTATTGTTAAGCAGCAGCTGCTTCATTTCAGTGGGAATTCTAAGTTTCCTAAACAGACATTAGGAACTTCGATGGTGCTGAGGGATTCGAGGGTTTGTTGGAGCAGATTTATCATGGATTGAATATAGCTACACATGGTAACGAGACACCAAAACACCAAACACCAAACAAATTCTGAGCGTTTTTGTTCTCCCAAGGAATGGAACACTAACTGTGAAAGATCTGAAACTGATCAACACAGAATATCAAATTTACAAACTGATTTTCGTGTTTAGAGTGTTTGGAGTTTAGCGATGCACCACGCAGGGTGTTATCAACAGAAACAATGTTGGCCAGAGTGGGAGGAATGAAACCTCTTTTTTTGTCATTCAGAATATATTCATATGATCGTTTAATGTAAGAAATACCAGCAAATTACTGCGAATGCTCCAAATCTAATTTTTTTCTTTAAAAGTGTTTAAATAGTCATCTCAGGCAGTGACTGTTGACAGAAACAGAATTAATGTCTCCAATCAAATGTGACTCATTTAATTTGAAATTTGTGATCCATTTCTCTCCGTCAGGTTTGGTGTGTAAATAGTTTCTTATTTATGCTCTCGTTGTGATCACTATTACGATAACCCATTTTACCTGTTCTTCAGTTTTAGGTGACTTTTTTCAAAGGGTCACAACATTCGAACTAAGGCCAGATATTGGGATGGGCGACACGACCGTTCTGAATCCTTGGTAAGAACTGAACTTTAAAGTCCGAGTCAAAAAAGAAAGCACTATTTAGTAAACCGGACCCAATATTAATCATGAACAATTGATCGCCTTGGCCTCTCATCGCCCTTAGCCTCTCAGCTATGTGCAGGGGAAGGGGCTCGATCAGCAATTAAAACAATGGAGTGTTTGCAGGCCTCCTCGTCGGTCTGCTCCTGGGCCTGGCCAAACTGGCCATAAACAGGTCCAGGCAGCGGGCCGTGCAGGGGGTCATTAGGGCCGACTGCCTGCCCCTCTTCCGCGGTTACATTAGAGCCCAGGTGTCTCTGGAGAAGAAGCAGGCGATCTCCACCGATACCCTGGAGTTGTTCAGGGAGAGGTGGGCACTGCAGGGAGTGGAGTGTATTATTTCCCCCTCCCACTCGATTTTGATTTGATCCCTGCCCTCCCCCCTCACAGTTTGATCATACAGCCCCGTGAGAAGGACACTGCTTGTCACTGGCCACCCTGGAGTTTCCTTTCTTCCTGGTGGTGGAAATTGAATAAAGATTCATGCACCTTGTGTCTTTCACTGTGTCTCACACCTGCACACACACACCATGGGTGCTGGGGAAAATATAAGCACTCCCACAATTAGGCGGGACTGTGGCGGTAAGAATAAAATATTTAAACAGGGGATTTCGAGTCTCCACAGTTTAGAACACTGACTCTGTTGGCTGGTGTGTAAAGAAAGAATATATATATATATATATATAAAACCAGGAGAGTTAGAATCTCCTCAGTATTAGGGGACTGACAGATAAAGAATGTATATATAGAGAGAGCGTGTTTGAGTACAGCTCGGTTCTCCAAAAGCTGCAAATGTGTTGCTGGTCAAAGCACAGCAGGCCAGGCAGCATCTCAGGAATAGAGAATTCGACGTTTCGAGCATAAGCCCTTCATCAGGAATAAGAGAGTATTCTAACGGAGACTCCAGCAGTAACAATCTGTCACTAACGGTGACTACAACAATAATAGATAGTTAGAATAAAAGCTCTCTTATTCCTGATGAAGGGCTTATGCTCGAAACGTCGAATTCTCTATTCCTGAGATGCTGCCTGGCCTGCTGTGCTTTGACCAGCAACACATTTGCAGCTGTGATCTCCAGCATCTGCAGACCTCATTTTTTACTCGGTTCTCCAAAAGTCAGGAATGAATCCATGTCTGTTCCCTATAGCACAGTTCAACAGAAAGGTGAGAAATATTGAGGCATTTCTCCATATACCCACATTAACTATCGTACATATGCAAAGTAAAACTCTTCTTCTGCTAAGTGCCTCGTTTGGTAAAACAGAGGATCAGCTCCAATGGAAAGGGCGATTTCAAAATAGGAATAACTAATTTAACTCCAGCTCCGCACCTACATTCAACAGTGAGAAAAAGATATTCACAGTTGCACAGGGTCAGTGGAACCAGATTTTCGCCTGCGGCTGTTGTCCAACGCTGGATTGGACCAACCAAAACTCACAAACACTTCCATACATTCTTGTTCATTTGGACGAAGTATTGCAGGTAGATCGTGCTCCCTCGCAATTCAGTTCTACACTGATGGATTGTACCTGTTCTGCACTATTTCTGAGTGTTTCTGCGCTCATGTCTCATTCAAATGCGCACAATTCCAAATAAATCGTTTTTTAATAACATTTCAATGATATTGCAAATTTAAGCATAAAATGATTTTGTTCTAACAATAAAATGAATCCTCCGAGTTAATTCCGGATATTTGACATTAGAAAGTGTTGTATTGATGAGATGATTGTTGAAAGGTGACCAATAGGTGACCATGTCACATTGTCAGTCACTGCCTACAGACCAGTGCCCAGAAATAATCATAGACATTCATTAATTCTCCTACCTGGTACACCAATGATGGCCAGGATCAGGTAGTAGAATTTCCTGACACTGTTGAATGTTTCAACCATGTTCATTATGTTTTGAGGAGTTTCTTCCTGCCGTCACCGGTGTCTTGGCATTTTTCTCTGAGGTGCTGCATTCACAGATCTTTTCTGTTATAACTTGTGCGATCACATTCAGGTTACATCATCGCCACTCTTCGCCTTATTTTGTAATGAACAAAGAGATGATGATAGTGAGCCAATTCCCTTTTGTGATTAAAATTTTTTTGGACTAAAACTCCAAAGTACAATCTAATTATGCTAATTGGCCAATGAGAGTTGGGAGTTGGTTCCTGATGACGTTAATGCTGTTGAGTCAAATGATTCGTTCGAAAACAACACAATTTTACTGTTCATGCTTTCGTTATGGCCATTCAGTCATTGAATTGTATGTGGTCAAGACTTTTTCCCTATCTGTTGTTAAGTCTATCTCTCACTCTGTCTCTCTGTAGCTCACTTCCTCTCCAGCAGTCTGTCTGCATCACTACATGTTTCCATGTGTCCCTCTCTCTCTTTGTCTTTCTGTCTTCCCCCAACACCTCTCTGTCGATCAGTCTACCTTGCTACCTGTTTTTTATTTCTCTTTCTATGTCTATCTCTCTGTCCCCGCTCCCTCACACTCTCTTGTAGTCCAGGGCTGCTCTGTGGCTGGAACTTCCTCTGTAAATGTGATTATTCACTTGCCCAATCAAAACTGCAGAATATATGACTAAGAATAACATATTCACAAAATTTTACTTTTTGAACTAGAATCCGACTACTTCACTGAGGGACAAAATGAATACGTTGCTGTGAATTTGAAATTTTCTCCATATAAAGATCGAAAGGTTCTCAGCGTTCTCTTCTGAGTTATTCCCTTCGATCCTTTACCTTTCAACACCAACTTATCTTCACTCAGGGCACTGTGGCCTGTCCAGGAGGAAGCTGGGTTAGAGATTCCAATATGAAGAGGTCTGACTGAAATGCGCACATTATTCCCACTTTTTTCCCTTCCTTAACTCAACAAACTCATGTTTCGTGGGTGACAGCAATGGCCTGGAAAGACCCTTTAATCTCTCCACTGGACACTGACAGGTCGACCCTATCCACCTACCTGACCTGACAAGGGAGCAGGAGATAGTCAAAGTGAGATCACTGTCAATAACGTTGGCGCATTAAAAAAAAAGGCCTTTTTGGGCTAAGAGCGGGATTATTTAAGTGATACTTCTTTGCAAGTGTCCTTTCTTAAAGAGTTTTGTTAAGAAGGGGCTCCATTAGTGTAATGGTCCCTGCTAATATCATGGCCTCCATTGGTATGATGGTTTACCATTAGTGTCAGTTAGCGATAGGCTGTCCGCTAGGGTTGACTCTTGATTCCAGACCACACAAAGTTCAGTTTTGAAACACACTTTATTTCTCGTCAGCCAGCGAGATATCTGAGTAACATCAAAGGAGCCTCAGAGTCTCCTTGGGATGTCACTTCTCCACAGATCTCTGAACATTACATGCAGGCAGTATATGTTATATTCCTTATGGGGGTGACCAATACAAATTTCTTACCGTCACATGGTTAATTGCTAGTACACCATTAAACAGGTATTTCCCAACCTTACATGACTAATTATTGCTGCCATCCGGTTGCAAAGACCATATTGTTCACCTAAGCATGTTACAGGATTATTCTTATAACCTTGTGTTAATGGGCCAGGATGTGTTTAATAGGAGGCTGCGTTGTTGCCATTGTTAGTATTCACGTCGTCTTGTTGCAGAGGAACCTCAAGTATCGGAAGGGCATGGGTGGGGAGTATTTCATTTGGTTAATTGAATTCTGGATAATGGAATGCCAGATAATATAGTTTAGCGATATTGCTGGATAGTCCAATATTCAGATAATAAAATGCCGGATTTCTTTTTTAGAAATCCAAGAGTGTGGAAACAGGCCCTTTCACACAACAGCAATCCTATGAAGTTTACCCCAGCCAGACCCATTCCCCTACCCTACATTTACTCCTGTCTAATTCACCTAACCTACACATCCCTGAACACTATGGGGCAACTTAGCAAGGCCTATTCAACTAACTTGCACATTTTTAGATTATAAGAGGAAACCAGAACACTCGGAGGAAACCCAAACAGACACCGGGAGAATGTGGCACAAACTGGAATTGAACCTGGGGCCCTGATGCTGTGAGACAACAGTGCAAACTGTTGAGACACTGTGCCACACCACGCCTCCTCTGTACTAGCTAAGGAAGTATGTTAATTGGAAAGGGGAATGGGTCTGAGTGGGTTGTGCTTCAGCAGGTCGGTTTGGACTTGTTGGGCCGAAGGGCCTGTTTCCACCATGTAAGTAATCTAATCTAATCTAATCTAATCAACTGTGCCTGGAGGATCATCAACTCGGTGAAGGACACTCTCTGGGCGGTCCGAAACCTGCTGGTCTTCCAGCTGAAGAGCTTGACCCCGAATGAGTGTGGCAGACTGGCACATTCCAAGGTCAACGGACTACATGTTGAGGGACGCACTGAAGCTTGGGGCAGCTGCTGCCAAGGCGCGGTGGGGAAAGACCACCGTGTAACATCTGCCTGCCTAAGAACAGGGGGCCCACGCAGTCATTTGGGCTCTGCTGATGCCTCAGCAGAAGAGCTGGATAGCAAATGTACAGACTTGTATATAGGAAAAATAAATTTCGATGTCTGTATGTAAAGCAATGTAATGTGTGCACAAGTATGGCATGACCAATTGTAAAGAGATCCAACTAATTCTATGAATAAAGTATATTTTTGAACTAAAAAAAAGGTTACTGCTGGTGTCTCTGTTAGTGACAGGCTGTCTGTTACTGCTGGAGTCTCTGTGAGTGACAGACTGTCAGTTATTGCTGGAGTCTCTGTGAGTGACAGACTGTCAGTTATTGCTGGATTCTCCATGAGTGACAGACTGTCTGTTCATGCTGGATTCTCTGTTAGTGACAGGCTGTCTGTTTTTGCTGCTGTCTCTGTTAGTGACAGGCTGTCTGTTACTGCTGGAGTCTGTGTTCGTGACTGACTGTTTATTCAGGTGTCTGTGTTAGTGACACGCTGTCTGTTGTTGCTGGATTCTCTGTTAGTGACAGGCTGCCGGTCACTGCTGGAGTCTCAGTTAGTTACAGACTGTCTATTATTGTTGGAGTCACCGTTAGTGACAGATTGTTACTGCTGGAGTCTCCATTAGAGAAAGACTGTCTGTTGTTGCTATAGTCTCTGTTAGTAACAGGCTGTCCAATATTGCTGGTGTCTCTGTTAGTAACAGGCTGTCTGTTACTGCTGGATTCTCTGTTAGAGACAGGCTGTCTGTTATTGCTGGAGTCTCCATTAGTGACAGACTGTCTGTTCATGCTGGATTCTCCGTTAGTGACAGGCTGTCTGTTATTGCTGGAGTCTCCGTTAGAGACAGGCTGTCTGTTACTGCTGGAGTGTCCGTTAGTGACAGGCTGTCTGTTTTCGCTGTCTGTTGGTGACAGGCTGTCTGTTATTGCTGGATTCTCTGTTAGTGACAGGCTGTCTGTTATTGCTGGAGTCTCCGTTAGCGACAGGCTGTCTGTTACTGCTGGATTCTCCTTTAGTGACAGACCATCTGTTACTGCTGGAGTCTCCGTTAGTGACAGACCATCTGTTACGGCTGGAGTCTGTGTTCGTGACTGACTGTCTGTTTATTCAGGTGTCTGTGTTAGTGACACGCTGTCTGTTATTGCTGGAGTCGCTGTTAGTGACAGACTGTCTGTTACTGCTGGAGTCTCCGTTAGCGACAGACTGTCTGTTATTGCTATGGTCTCTGTTAGGAACAGGCTGTCTGTTATTGCTGGTGTCTCTGTTAGTGAAGGCTATCTCTTACTGCTGGAGTCTCTGTTAGTGACAGACTGTCTGTTACTGCTGGAGAATCCATTAGTGACAGACCGTCTGTTTTTGCTGGTGTCTCCATTAGTGACAGGCTGTCTGTTTTCGCTGTCTGTTAGTGACAGGCTGTCTATTATTGTTGTAGTCACCGTTAGTGACAGATTGTTACTGCTGGAGTCTCCGTTAGAGAAAGACTGTCTGTTGTTGCTATCGTCTCTGTTAGTAACAGGCTGTCCGATATTGCTGGATTCTCTGTTAGTGACAGGCTGTCTGTTACTGCTGGATTCTCCATGAGTGACAGACTGTCTGTTCATGCTGGATTCTCTGTTAGTGACAGGCTGTCTGTTCATGCTGGATTCTCCGTTAGTGACAGGCTGTCTGTTACTGCTGGATTCTCCGTTAGTGACAGGCTGTCTGTTACTGCTGGAGTCTCCGTTAGTGACAGGCTGTCTGTTATTGCTGGAGTCTCCGTTAGTGACAGGCTGTCTGTTACTGCTGGAGTCTCCGTTAGTGACAGGCTGTCTGTTCATGCTGGATTCTCTGTTAGTGACAGGCTGTCTGTTATTGCTGGAGTCTCCGTTAGTGACAGGCTGTCTGTTACTGCTGGAGTCTCCGTTAGTGACAGGCTGTCTGTTATTGCTGGAGTCTCCATTAGTGACAAGCTGTCTGTTTTTGCTGGCGTCTCCGTTAATGACAGGCTGTCTGTTATTGCTGGAATCTCTGTTAGTGACAGACTGTCTGTTACTGCTGGAGTCTCTGTTAGTGACAGACTGTCTGTTACTGCTGGTGTTTCTGTTAGTGACAGGCTGTCTGTTACTGCTGGATTCTCCGTTAGTGACAGGCTGTCTGTTACTGCTGGAGTCTCCGTTAGTGACAGGCTGTCTTGTTATTGCTGGAGTCTCCGTTAGTGACAGGCTGTCTGTTACTGCTGGAGTCTCCGTTAGTGACAGGCTGTCTGTTATTGCTGGTGTCTCTGTTAGTGACAGGCTGTCTGTTCATGCTGGATTCTCTGTTAGTGACAGGCTGTCTGTTATTGCTGGTGTCTCTGTTAGTGACAGGCTGTCTGTTCATGCTGGATTCTCTGTTAGTGACAGGCTGTCTGTTACTGCTGGATTCTCCGTTAGTGACAGGCTGTCTGTTACTGCTGGAGTCTCCGTTAGTGACAGGCTGTCTTGTTATTGCTGGAGTCTCCGTTAGTGACAGGCTGTCTGTTACTGCTGGAGTCTCCGTTAGTGACAGGCTGTCTGTTATTGCTGGAGTCTCCGTTAGTGACAGGCTGTCTGTTACTGCTGGAGTCTCCGTTAGTGACAGGCTGTCTGTTATTGCTGGAGTCTCCATTAGTGACAAGCTGTCTGTTTTTGCTGGCGTCTCCGTTAATGACAGGCTGTCTGTTATTGCTGGAGTCTCCGATAGTGACAGGCTGTCTGTTATTGCTGGAATCTCTGTTAGTGACAGACTGTCTGTTACTGCTGGAGTCTCTGTTAGTGACAGACTGTCTGTTATTGCTGGAGTCTCTGTTAGTGACAGGCTGTCTGCTTTACTGGAGTCTCTGTTAGTGACAGACTGTTACTGCTGGAGTCTCTGTTAGTGACAGGCTGTCTGTTATTGCTGGAATCTCTGTTAGTGACAGACTGTCTGTTACTGCTGGAGTCTCTGTTAGTGACAGACTGTCAGTTATTGCTGGAGTCTCTGTTAGTGACAGGCTGTCTGTTCCTGCTGGAGTCTCTGTTAATGACAGGCTGTCTGTTATTGCTGGTGTCTCTGTTAGTGACAGGCTGTCTGTTACTGCTGGAGTCTCTGTTAGTGACAGACTGTCAGTTATTGCTGGAGTCTCTGTTAGTGACAGGCTGTCTGTTACTGCTGGAGTCTCTGTTAGTGACAGGCTGTCTGTTATTGCTGGTGTCTCTGTTAGTGACAGGCTGTCTGTTACTGCTGGAGTCTCTGTTAGTGACAGACTGTCTGTTACTGCTGGAGTCTCTGTTAGTGACAGACTGTCAGTTATTGCTGGAGTCTCTGTTAGTGACAGGCTGTCTGTTACTGCTGGAGTCTCTGTTAGTGACAGGCTGTCAGTTATTGCTGGAGTCTCTGTTAGTGACAGGCTGTCTGTTGCTGCCGGAGTCTCTGTTAGTTACAGGCCGTCTATTATTGCTGTAGCCACCGTTAGTGACAGACTATTACTTCTGGAGTCTCCGTTAGCGATAGACTGTCTGTTATTGCTATGGTCTCTGTTAGGAACAGGCTGTCTGTTATTGCTGGTGTCTCTGTTAGTGACAGGCTGTCTCTTACTGCTGGTGTCTCTGTTAGTGAGACACTGTCAATTATTGCTGTAGTGTCCGTTACTGACAGACAGTCTGTTACTGCTGGAGTCTTCATTTGTGACAGGCTGTCTGTTATTGCTGGATTCTCTGTTAATGACAGGCTGTCAGTGACTCCTGAAGTCTCCGTTAGTGACAGGCTGTCTGTTTTTGCTGTAGTCTCTGTTAGTGACAGGCTGTCTGTTATTGCAGTGTAGTCTGTTAGTGACAGGCTGTCTGTTATTGCTGTACTCTCGATTAGTGACAGGCTGTCTGTCATTGCTGGTGTGTCTGTTAGTGACAGGCTATCTATTATTGTGGGTATGTCTGTTAGTGACAGGCTGTCTATTACTACGGGAGTCTTTGTTCGTGACAGGCTGTCACTTATTGCTGGAGAGTCCGTTTGTGACAGACTGTCTGTTACTGCTGGTATCTCTGTTAGTTACAGGCTGACTATTATTGCTGTAGTCTCCTTTAGTGACTGACTGTCTGTTACTGCTGGAGTCTCCTTAAGGAACAGGCTGTCTGTTATTGCTGGAGTCTCCGTTAGTGACAGCATGTCAGTTATTGCTGGAGTCTCCGTTAGTGACAGCATGTCAGTTATTGCTGGAGACTCCGTTAGTGACAGACTGTTACTGCTGGTATCTCTGTTAGTTACAGGCTGCCTATTATTGCTGTAGTGTCCGTTAGTGACAGGCTGTCCGTTATTGCTGGAGTCTCTGATAGTGACAGGCTGTCTGTTATTGCTGGAATCTCTGTTAGTGACAGACTGTCTGTTACTGCTGGTGTCTCTGTTAGTGACAGGCTGTCTGTTATTGCTGGAGTCTCTGTTAGTGACAGACTGTCTGTTGCTGCTGGAGTCTCTGTTAGTTACAGCCGTCTATTATTGCTGTAGTCACCATTAGTGACAGACTATTACTGCTGGAGTCTCCGTTAGCGATAGACTGTCTGTCATTGCTATGATCTCTGTTAGGAACAGGCTGTCTGTTATTGCTGGTGTCTCTGTTAGTGACAGGCTGTCTCTTACTGCTGGTGTCTCTGTTAGTGAGATACTGTCAATTATTGCTGTAGTGTCAGTTACTGACAGACTGTTACTGCTGGAGTCTTCATTTGTGACAGGCTGTCTGTTATTGCTGGATTCTCTGTTAATGACAGGCTGTCTATTATTCCTGGAGACTCCGTTAGTGACAGACTGTCTGTTGCTGCTGGAGTCTCCGTTAAAGACAGACTGTCAGTTATTGATGGAGTCTCCATTTGTGACAGACTGTCTGTTACTGCTGGAGTCTCTGTTAGTTTACAGGCTGTCGGTTATTGCTTAATCTCCGTTAGTGACAGACTGTCTGTGACTACTGGAGTCTCCGTTAGTGACAGGCTGTCTGTTATTGCTGGATTGCCTGTTAGTGACAGACTGCCTGTTATTGCTGGTGCGTCCGTTAGTGACAGGCTATGGGAGTCTCTGTTCGTGACAGGCTGTCTGTTATTGCTGGTATCTTTGTTAGTGACAGGCTGTCTGTTACTGTTGGATTGTCTGTTGGTGACAGGCTCTCTGTTATTGCTGGAGTCTCCATGACTGACAAGCTGTCTGTTATTGCTGGTGTCACTGTCAGTGACATGATGTCTGTTACTGCTGGTTTGTCTGTTAGGGACAGGCTGTCTGTTACTGCCAGAATCACCTTTAGTGGCAGGCTGTCAGTTATTGCTGCAGTCTCCACTAGCGACAGGCTGTTGGTTACTGTTGGAGTCTCCGTTAGCGACAGACTGTCTGTTACTGCTGGAGTCTCTGTTAGTGACAGACTGTCTGTTACTGCTGGTTTCTCTGTTAATGACTGGCTGTCTGTTACTGCTGGAGTCTCCATTTGTGACATACTGTCTGTTACTGCAGGAGTGTCTGTTTGTGACAGGCTTTCTGTTAGTTCTGGAGTCTCCATTAGTAACAGGCAGTCTGTTATTGCTGCTGTCTCTGTTAGTAACAGGCTGACTGTTATTGCTGGTTTCTCTGTTAGTGACAGACTGTCTGTTGCTGCTGTAGTCTTCGTTAGTGAGAGGCTGTTTTTTTTTGCTGCTGTCTCTATTAGTGACAGGCTGTCTGTTAGTGACAGGCTGCCTGTTACTGCTGGAGTCTCTTTTAGTTACAGGCTGTCTGTTATTGCTGTAGTCCCCGTTAGTGACAAACTGTCTGTGACTACTGGAGTCTCCGTTAGTGACAGGCTGTCTGTTATTGCTGGATTGCCTGTTAGTGACAGGCTGCCTGTTATTGCTCGTGTGTCCGTTAGTGACAGGCTACGGGAGTCTCTGTTCATGACAGGCTGTCTGTTATTGCTGGTATCTCTGTTAGTGACAGGCTGTCTGTTACTGCCAGATTGTCTGTTGGTGACAGGCTCTCTGTTATTGCTGGAGTCTCCGTGACTGACAGGCTGTCTGTTATTGCTGGTGTCACTCTCAGTGACAGGATGTCTGTTACTGCTGGTTTGTCTGTTAGGGACGGGCTGTCTGTTACTGCCAGAATCGCCTTTAGTGACAGGCTGTCAGTTATTGCTGCAGTCTCCACTAGTGACAGACTGTCTGTTACTGCTGGAGTCTCCATTTGTGACAGACTGTCTGTTACTGCAGGAGTGTCTGTTAGTGACAGGCTTTCTGTTAGTTCTGGAGTCTCCATTAGTAACAGGCGGTCTGTTATTGCTGCAGTCTCCGTTAGTGACAGGCTGTCTGTTACTGCTGCTGTCTCTGTTAGTAACAGGCTGACTGTTATTGCTGGTTTCTCTGTTAGTGACAGACTGTCTGTTGCTGCTGTAGTCTTCGTTAGTGAGAGGCTGTTTTTTTTTGCTGCTGTCTCTATTAGTGACAGGCTGTCTGTTAGTGACAGGCTGCCTGTTACTGCTGGAGTCTCTTTTAGTTACAGGCTGTCTGTTATTGCTGTAGTCTCCGTTAGTGACAAACTGTCTGTGACTACTGGAGTCTCCGTTAGTGACAGGCTGTCTGTTATTGCTGGATTGCCTGTTAGTGACAGGCTGCCTGTTATTGCTCGTGTGTCCGTTAGTGACAGGCTACGGGAGTCTCTGTTCATGACAGGCTGTCTGTTATTGCTGGTATCTCTGTTAGTGACAGGCTGTCTGTTACTGCCAGATTGTCTGTTGGTGACAGGCTCTCTGTTATTGCTGGAGTCTCCGTGACTGACAGGCTGTCTGTTATTGCTGGTGTCACTCTCAGTGACAGGATGTCTGTTACTGCTGGTTTGTCTGTTAGGGACGGGCTGTCTGTTACTGCCAGAATCGCCTTTAGTGACAGGCTGTCAGTTATTGCTGCAGTCTCCACTAGTGACAGACTGTCTGTTACTGCTGGAGTCTCCATTTGTGACAGACTGTCTGTTACTGCAGGAGTGTCTGTTAGTGACAGGCTTTCTGTTAGTTCTGGAGTCTCCATTAGTAACAGGCGGTCTGTTATTGCTGCAGTCTCTGTTAGTTACAGGCTGACTGTTATGCTGGTTTCTCCGTTAGTGACAGACTGTCTGTTGCTGCTGTAGTCTTCGTTAGTGAGAGGCTGTTTTTTTTTGCTGCTGTCTCTATTCGTGGCAGTCTGTCTGTTATTGCTGGTTTGTCTGTTAGTGACAGGCTGTCTGTCATTGCTGGTTTGTCTTTTAGTGACAGGCTGTCTGTTACTGCTGGAGTCTCTGTTAAAGACAGACTGTCAGTTATTGATGGAGTGACAGGCTGTCTGTTATTGCTGGTTTGTCTGTTCATGACAGACTGTCTGTTACTGCTGGAGTCTCCATTAGTGACAGGCTGTCTGTTATTGCTGATGTGTCTGTTAGTGACAGGCTATGGGAGTCTCTGTTCATGACAGGCTGTCTGTTATTGCTGGATTGAATGTTGTGACAGGCTGTCTGTTATTGCTGGTATCTCTGTTAGTGACAGGCTGTCTCTTACTGCTAGAATCTCCGTTAGTGACATGCTGTCTGTTATTGCTGGCGTCTTTGTTAGTGAGAGACTGTCAGTTATTGTTGCAGTGTCCGTTAGTGACAGACTGTCTGTTACTGCTGGAGTCTCCGTTACTGACAGACTGTCTGTTACTGCAGTGGTCTCTGTTAGTGACAGGCTATGTGTTATTACTGGAGAATCTGTTAGTAACAGACTGTCTGTTACTGCTGGTGTCTCTGTTAGTTACAGGCTGCCTATTATTGCTATAGTCTCCGTTAGTGACAGACTGTCTGTTACTGCTGGAGTCACCGCTAGTCACAGGCAGTCTGTAACTGCTGGAGTCTCCATTAGTGACAGGCTGTCTGTTATTGCTGGAGTCTCCGTTAGTGACAGGCTGTCTGTTATTGCTTTAGTCTCCGTTAGTGACAGACTGTCAGTTATTGCTGGAGTCACCGCTAGTCACAGGCAGTCTGTAACTGCTGGAGTCTCCGTTAGTGAAAGACTGTCTGTTCCTGCTGGAGTCTCCGTTAATGACAGGCTGTCTGTTATTGCTGGTGTCTCTGTTAATGACAGACTGTCTGTTATTGCTGGAGTCTCCGTTAATGACAGACTGTCTGTTATTGCTGGAGTCTACATTAGTGACAGACTGTCTGTTATTGCTGGAGTCTACATTAGTGACAGTCTGTCTGTTACTGCTGGCGTCTCTGTTAGTGAGAGATTGTCTGTTTTTGCTGGTGTCTCTATTAGTGACAGGCTGTCTATTATTGCTGGAGTCTCTGTCAGTGACAGACTGTCAGTTATTGCTGGAGTCTCCATTAGTTACAGGCTGTCAGTTATTGCTGGATTCTCTGTGAGTGGCAGACTGTTATTGCTGTAGTCTCCTTTAGTGACAGGCTGTCTGTTATTGCTTTAGTCTCCGTTAGTGACAGACTGTCTGTTACTGCTGGAGTCTCCGTTAGTGACAGACTGTCTGTTACTGCTGGAGTCTCCGTTAGTGACAGACTGTCTGTTACTGCTGCTGTCTCCGTTAGTGACAGACTGTCTGTTACTGCTGGAGTCTCCGTTAGTGACAGACTGTCTGTTACTGCTGCTGTCTCCATTAGTGACAGACTGTCTGTTACTGCTGGAGTCTCCGTTAGTGACAGACTGTCTGTTACTGCTGGAGTCACCGCTAGTCACAGGCAGTCTGTAACTGCTGGAGTCTCCATTAGTGACAGGCTGTCTGTTATTGCTGGAGTCTCCGTTAGTGACAGGCTGTCTGTTATTGCTTTAGTCTCCGTTAGTGACAGACTGTCAGTTATTGCTGGAGTCACCGCTAGTCACAGGCAGTCTGTTACTGCTGGAGTCTCCGTTAGTGAAAGACTGTCTGTTCCTGCTGGAGTCTCCGTTAATGACAGGCTGTCTGTTATTGCTGGTGTCTCTGTTAATGACAGACTGTCTGTTATTGCTGGAGTCTCCGTTAATGACAGACTGTCTGTTATTGCTGGAGTCTACATTAGTGACAGACTGTCTGTTCTTGCTGTAGTCTCTGTTAGTGACAGACTGTCTGTTACTGCAGGACTCTCCATTAGTGACAGTCTGTCTGTTACTGCTGGCGTCTCTGTTAGTGAGAGATTGTCTGTTTTTGCTGGTGTCTCTATTAGTGACAGGCTGTCTATTATTGCTGGAGTCTCTGTCAGTGACAGACTGTCAGTTATTGCTGGAGTCTCCATTAGTTACAGGCTGTCAGTTATTGCTGGATTCTCTGTGAGTGGCAGACTGTTATTGCTGTAGTCTCCTTTAGTGACAGGCTGTCTGTTATTGCTTTAGTCTCCGTTAGTGACAGACTGTCTGTTACTGCTGGAGTCTCCGTTAGTGACAGACTGTCTGTTACTGCTGGAGTCTCCGTTAGTGACAGACTGTCTGTTACTGCTGGAGTCTCCGTTAGTGACAGACTGTCTGTTACTGCTGGAGTCTCCGTTAGTGACAGACTGTCTGTTACTGCTGCTGTCTCCATTAGTGACAGACTGTCTGTTACTGCTGGAGTCTCCGTTAGTGACAGACTGTCTGTTACTGCTGCTGTCTCCGTTAGTGACAGACTGTCTGTTACTGCTGGAGTCTCCGTTAGTGACAGACTGTCTGTTACTGCTGCTGTCTCCATTAGTGACAGACTGTCTGTTATTGCTGGAGTCTCCGTTAGTGACAGACTGTCTGTTACTGCTAGAGTCTCCGTTAATGACAGGCTGTCAGTTATTGCTGGATTCTCTGTGAGTGACAGACTGTTATTGCTGTAGTCTCCTTTAGTGACAGGCTGTCTGTTACTGCTGGAATCTCTGTTAGTTGCAGGCTGTCTATTATTGATGGAATCTCCGTTAGTTATAGGCTGTCTGTTATTGCTGGAGTCTCCATTAGCGACAGGCTGTCTGTTATTGCTGGAGTCTCCATTAGAGACAGGCTGTCTGTTACTGCTGGTGTCACCATTCGGGACAGGCTATATGTTAATGGTGGTGTCTCTGTTAGTGACAGACTGTCTGTTCCTGCTGGAGTCTCCGTTAATGACAGGCTGTCTGTTATTGCTGGTGTCTCTGTTAGTGACAGGCTGTCTGTTATTGCTGGAGTCTCCGTTAATGACAGACTGTCTGTTCCTGCTGGAGTCTCCATTAGTGACAGACTGTCTGTTATTGCTGGAGTCTCCGTTAATGACAGACTGTCTGTTACTGCAGGACTCTCCATTAGTGACAGTCTGTCTGTTATTGCTGGAGTCTCTGTCAGTGATAGTCTGTCTGTTACTACTGGAGTCTCTGTTAGTGACAGAATGTCTGTTATTGCTGGATTCTGTGTTTGTGACATGCTGTCTGTTACTGCTGGAGTCTCCAATTGTGACAGGCTGTATGTTTTTGCTGGTGTCTCTGTTAATGACAGACTGTCTGTTATTGCTGGAGTCTCTGTCAGTGATAGTCTGTCTGTTATTGCTGGAGTCTCCTTTAGTGATAGGCTGTCTGTTACTGCTGCTGTCTCCGTTA
Source organism: Hemiscyllium ocellatum (assembly GCF_020745735.1). Classification (NCBI taxonomy): domain Eukaryota; kingdom Metazoa; phylum Chordata; class Chondrichthyes; order Orectolobiformes; family Hemiscylliidae; genus Hemiscyllium; species Hemiscyllium ocellatum. The sequence continues at coordinate 99,475,976 of NC_083413.1, read as the reverse complement.
GTGACAGACTGTCTGTTATTGCTGGTGTCTCCATTAGAGACAGGCTGTCTGTTACTGCTGCTGTCTCCGTTAGTGACAGACTGTCTGTTATTGCTGGAGTCTCCATTAGAGACAGGCTGTCTGTTACTGCTGGAGTCTCTGTCAGTGATAGTCTGTCTGTTACTGCTGGAGTCTCTGTCAGTGATAGTCTGTCTGGTATTGCTGGAGTCTCCTTTAGTGATAGGCTATCTATTCCTGCTGCTGTCTCCGTTAGTGACAGACTGTCTGTTATTGCTGGAGTCTCCATTAGAGACAGGCTGTCTGTTACTGCTGCTGTCTCCGTTAGTGACAGACTGTCTGTTATTGCTGGAGTCTCCATTAGAGACAGGCTGTCTGTTACTGCTGGTGTCACCATTCGGGACAGGCTATATGTTAATGCTGGTGTCTCCATTAGTGACAGACTGTCTGTTCCTGCTGGAGTCTCTGTTAATGACAGGCTGTCTGTTCCTGCTGGAGTCTCTGTTAGTGACAGACTGTCTGTTACTGCTGGAGTCTCTGTTAGTGACAGACTGTCTGTTCCTGCTGGAGTCTCTGTTAATGACAGGCTGTCTGTTATTGCTGGTGTCTCTGTTAGTGACAGGCTGTCTGTTACTGCTGGTGTCTCTGTTAGTGACAGCAAATTCAGAGACCTCTCACTTGGAATACCTGCTGCTGTGTAAAATAAAAAGGTCTTGGCAGAGGGTGCCTCTGTTGTGATCTCCATCAATACTTTAATTAACTTGGAAGCTAAAATCATCTGGGATAAAGATTCTGGTTTAATAGACTATTTGGTATTCTCAATGTTGTGCAGAAATCCACCAGCTAGGTCTCCTGAGTAAACCTACAGCAATGAACGTGAGAATTTCCAATAATCCACATGTTGTGTGTGAGTCTTCGCTCTAGGAGGGCCTCCCAAAATATCAGGCCAACTGAAATATAGACCCAGTTTAAGAGGGAATCAAGTCAAAAGACTCTATTTCCCTGTAAACTCATGTTGTAACATTTGAGAATTTCTGTTGTTAGAACATTCCTGAGAGATGGACTTTACAGCTGTCACAGAGAAAGAAAATCCATCTAGTCCGTGCACAAGTTGACTTTGTCCTCCAGCCCAGGGGCTGGGACACAGCATGGGGGAAGGATATTGTGACCAGATGGAGATGCAGAGGGGTTTTTACATGCAGTGGCTGTGTAATGTAGGAGCTACAGAGGGGACCATTCAGGGAAGTTGAAGCTACACAGGAGGGGGCAATTAGGCAGGGACCATGGAGAAGGAGGTGCTCAACTTGGAAGGAGGGGCAGTTTCATGACTGAAAGACAGAAACAAGGAACAAAAGAAAAAGAGGAGAGAAAGTGAAAGAAGAAAGGAAGAGAGTGGAAAAGAACATAGACAAAGGTAGAAAGAAGAAATGGAAAACCAGCTATTTAGATACAGAACTGGCTCAAAGAAGATTGAGGGTGGTGGCAGAGGGTTCTTTTCAGACTAGACCTATGACCAGCAATGTGCCACATGGATCAGTGCTGGGCCCACTGTTTTTTGTCATTTATATAAATGATTTGGGTGTAAATGTAAGAGGTGTGGATGGTAAGTTTGCAGGTGATACCAAAATTGGATACTTCATGGACAGCGGAAAAGGTTATATCAGAGTACAATTGGATCTTAATTAGGTGGGCCAATGGACTGAGGAATAGCAGATGGCTTTTAATTTAAATAAATGTGAGATGCTGCATTTAGGTCCTGAGAAGTTTTGTTGAACAAAGAGACCTTGGAATGTAGGTTCACAGTTCCTTGAAAGTGGAGTCGCATGTAGATAGGATAGTGAAGGCATTTGGCATGTTTGTCTTTATTGGTAAGAACATTGAGTATCAGAGTTGGGAGGTCATACTGTGGCTTTACAGGACACTGGTTAGGCCACTTTTGAATCACTTGTGTAATTCTGGTCTCCCTGTTGTAGGAAAGATGTTGTGAAACTGGGAAGGGTTCAGAAAAGATTTACAAGGATGGTGTTAGTGTTGTAGGGTTTGAACTATAGGGAGTGGCTGAATACATTGGAGCTATTTTTCCTGGAGCATCAGAAGCTGAGGGATGACCTTATGGAGGTTTATAAAATCATGAGGGACTTGGATAGGGTAAATAGACATGGTCTTTTCACTGGGTTGGGGGAATCCAAAACTAGAGGGCATAGGTTTGAGGTAATAGAGACCTAAGGGCAAATATTTAATGCAAAGCCTGGTGCATGTATGGAATGAGCTGCAAAACGAAATGGTGGTGTCTGGTACAATGACAGCATTTAAAAGGCATCTGGATTGGAAGGGTTTAGAGTGATATGGGCCAAATACTGGCACATGGGACCAGGTTTATTTAAGATATCTGGTGGGCATGGATGAGTTTGACCAAAGAGTCTGTTCCTGTGCTATATATCTTTATGACTCTGAGGCAAGAGAGAAAACAGAGAGAGACAGAGAGAAAAATAATGTGACAGAAAGGAAAAATGAGAGAGGTACAATTAGGAGGCAGGGAGTGAAATGGCGAGATTAAAGAGGTGATAGTCACCATTCCGGTTGGTCCCAGGTCTCGGTGGTTTCTCACACTCCCTCTCTCCCATTAGGGACAGTCCCTGCTCCAGTGGTTTGCTTCAGGACGGCTGATTTAGAGATGGGATTGAAACACTAACCACACACACACACACACACACACACACACACACACACACACTGGATAAGTTGCAGAGCTGGGCGGAAATGTGGCAAATGGAATTCAATGTAGCTAAGTGCGAAGTCGTTCACTTTGGTAGGAATAACAAGATGATGGATTACTGGGCTAATGGTAGGCTACTTGGTAGTGTGGATGAGCAGAGGGATCTTGGTGTCCATTTACACAGATCTCTGAAAGTTGCCACCCAGGTAAATAGTGCTGTGAGGAAGGCATATGGTGTACTGGGCTTTATTGGCAGAGGAATTGAGTTCCGGAGTCCTGAGGTCATGTTGCAGTTGTATAAGACTCTGGTGCGGCCTCATCTGGAGTATTGTGTGCAGTTTTGGTCGCCATACTATAGGAAGGATGTGGAAGCTTTAGAACGAGTGCAGAGGAGGTTTACCAGGATGTTGCCTGGAATGGTAGGAAAATCTTATGAGGAAAGGCTGAGGCACTTGGGGCTGTTCTCATTGGAGAAGAGAAGGTTTAGGGGAGATCTGATAGAAGTGTATAAGATGATTAGGGGTTTAGATAGGGTAGATACTAAGAACCTTTTACCGCTAATGGAGTCAGGTGTTACTAGGGGACATAGCTTTAAATTAAGGGGTGGTAGGTATAGGACAGATGTTAGGGGTAGATTCTTCACACAGCGGGTTGTGAGTTCATGGAATGCCCTGCCCGTATCAGTGGTGAACTCTCCTTCTTTATGGTCATTTAAGCGGGCATTGGATAGGCATTTGGAAGTTATTGGGCTAGTATAGGTTAGGTAGGATTCGGTCGGCGCAACATCGAGGGCCGAAGGGCCTGTACTGCGCTGTATCCTTCTATGTTCACACACACACACACACACACACACACCTTGGTCAGTGTACATGGCGAAAGGGATAATGGCTGCCAGAACCTATCCGAAATAGCCAGGTCAGCCACTCAAAGTGCCTCTCTGCTCAAGTCCCACTTCAACCAGTCCCAGCTCTCTGTACCTGAGCCACACCACCCTCAGGGATGAAGCACAGCCACAATCAACTCTGTGGGATTAGAGGGGGGAGGGAAGAGTTGTGAGACAAACAGTTGTCTACCCCCCTCCCCCACTCCAACCTCTCACCCTCACAACGCGCAGCCCTCCAATTCTTCTGCTCCAATCCCAACCTCACCATCAAACCAGCAGATAAAGGGGGCACAGTGGTAGTCTGGCGCACTGACATCTACACCGCTGAAGCCAAACGCCAACTCGAGGACACCTCTTCCTACTGCCCCCTCGACAATGACCCCACCCCCCATCACCAAACCATCATCTCCCAGACCATACTGAACCTCATCACCTCAGGAGATCTCACACCCACACCTTCCAATGTCATAGTCTGGGAAACACACACTGCCTGGTTCTACCTCCTTCCCAAGATCCACAAGCCTGACCACCCTGGCCGATCCATTGTCTCAGCATGCTCCTGCCCCACTGAACTCATCTCTACCTACCTCGACACTGTCCTATCCCTCCATATCCAGGAACTCCCCACATACATTCGAGACACCACCCATGTCCTCCACCTCCTCCAAGACTTCCGTTTCCCCGGCCCCCAACGCCTCATCTTCACCATGGATATCCAATCCCTCTACACCTCCATCCGCCATGACCAGGCCTCCAAGCCCTCCGTTTCTTCCTCTCCCGATGTCCCCAACAGTACCCTTCCACCGACACTCTCATTCGTTTGGCAGAACTGGTCCTCACCCTTAACAATTTCTCCTTCGAATCCTCCCACTTCCTCCAGACCAAAGGGGTAGCCATGGGCACACATATGGGCCCCAGCTATGCCTGTCTCTTTGTTGGCTACGTAGAACAGTCGATCTTCCGTAATTACACCGGCACCACTCCCCACTTCTTCCTCTGCTACATTGATGACTGCATTGGCGCCACCTCGTGCTCCCGCGAGGAGGTTGAGCAATTCATCAACTTCACCAACACATTCCACCCTGACCTTAAATTTACCTGGACCATCTCTGACTCTCCCTCCCCTTCCTGGACCTCTCCATCTTCATTACTGACGACCGACTTGATACTGACATTTTTTACAAACCCACCGACTCCCACAGCTACCTGGATTACACCTCTTCCCACCCTACATCTTGCAAAAATGCCATCCTGTATTCCCAATTCCTCTCCCTCCGCCGTATCTGCTCCCAGGAGGACCAGTTCCACCACAGAACACACCAGATGGCCTCCTTCTTTAGAGAACGCAATTTCCTTTCCCACGTGGTTAAAGATGCCCTCCAACGCATCTCGTCCACATCCCACACCTCCGCCCTCATAGAACACAGAACAATACAGCACAGAACAGTCCCTTCGGCCCACGATGTTGTGCCGAACATTTGTCCTAGCTTAAGCACCTATCCATGTACCTATCCAATTGCCGCTTAAAGGTCATCAATGATTCTGACTCTGCCATTCCCACAGGCAGTGCATTCCATGCCCCCACCACTCTCTGGGTAAAGAACCTACCTCTGACATCCCCCGTATACCTTCCACCCTTCACCTTAAATTTATGTCCCCTTGTAACACTCTGTTGTACCCGGGGAAAAAGTCTCTGACTGTCTACTCTATCTATTCCCCTGATCATCTTATAAACCTCTATCAAGTTGCCCCTCATCCTTTGCCGTTCCAATGAGAAAAGGCCTAGCACTCTCAATCTCATTCAGTTTGCCCCTCAGATGGAGTCATTCCTTGCCCATTAGGAAAGGAGTGTTATCATGTTGCTGCTCCTCCTTCTCCTTTGGGTCCATTCCTCACGTGGACTCCTCGTTCCACTATCTGCTGCACCTAATGTTGACTCTCATCTAGATGCATTTATTCATCCCGACTCATGCGACTGTCTGTGTGGAGTTTGCACGTTGTCCCCGTGTCTGCGTGGTTTCCTCCGGGTGCTCCGGTTTCCTCCCACAGTCCAAAGATGTGCGGGTCAGGTGAATTGGCCATGCTAAATTTCTCGTAGTGTTAGGTATAAGGGGTAAATGTAGGGGTATGGTTGGGTTGCGCGTCGGCGGGTCGGTGTGGACTTGTTGGGCCGAAGGGCCTGTTTCCACACTGTAAGTAATCTAATCTAATCATCAATTGAATTATTTTTATAAGTGGATATTTCACTGCATACTTTAACTGGTCTCAAACTATTCTGCATCACCACATAAATAAATGCATTTATGCAGCAACTTAAGTCCCGCAGCATAAATGTGATTAGTTCAAAGAGATAAAAATCATCCAAATAATAACCAACATTGAAGAAATATAAAATATACACCAACCAGAGAAGTATGAAGCTGACAGATACAACAAAGAGTAAAGTCACAGATTTCTTTCTACTCTCTATTTCAGGATCATTCTCTATTTTTCTTTGACTCCTCAGTCCCTTACGTGTCTTAACTGCCTGAAAAATGTGTCTCGTACTTCTGTGAAAATGTGTTGTGGTTCTCACTGTCTCCATGGAGCTCATTGTGAACTGACTCTGGATGAATCCTGTTTGCTTGTGGCTTCATATTGAGGGGTGTGATAAATTCAAAATGATATTTACATCATCATGAAGAATTGCTTCCATCTGCAAAATAGCTCCTAAACCCCTGCCTCAGTTCATATTTGGTGAAACAGTCATTTATTTGGTTGTTATATCTGGACCTTTGTAACAAGCACCATATCGGCTGGAGACCAGATTATAAACTCCATACCTTTACTTTGTCCAAATGTCTTCCTCCCTCCTGATTTGCATATCCAGCAAATCCCAATATTTCCTGATCATCCTGTGATTGCAAGAACCAACACAGGCATTCTATCCTCCAAATTCTCAATTTTAAATTCTCACTCAAGTATTCAGGATGTTCCAAAAGAGAATCAAAGTGAATGAGAAAAGTGGTGTTAAAAATGTTTCAATATATCGATAACTCAGCCATTGAGCATCATTTTAATATTTGTAGGTCATGTAACAGTACCATGGAACATTGTTCGTGATCATTCCGGCTTCAAATCAAAAATATTCTTTAAAGAAAGGAAAATTCAGATTATTGCTAGAACCTTCATTGCAGTTTTCTCTGTGCAATACTGAGATTTCATCTGATGAATACAAATGGCAACAAATCGATCAAAAGAAAAAGCGACAGTGAACCAGACAGAACAATCTATGGTCAAGCGGCTCAGGGCATAGATGGCGCTACAAACAAGAGTGATGTCCAGAAAGCACCATGGATAATAATAGTTAGTAAACTTAGAAAGCAGGATATCAAAAGTAACGTCCACTAGATCAGACACTGCCATGGTTACCAGATAGCAAGTGGTGCATGTCAAAAGACCAAACTTGCCCCCAGACAAGATGAGAATTGCTACTGGACTAACTGTAAGAGAGAGAAAGGGAAAAAAAAGATACAGAGTTACTGATCAAATATTCTCTATGCATGATGGATTTTAGCACAAAGATAATTGTTACTCTGTGCCTTATCATCGGAACCATTACAGTAACACCCTCAAATCAAACAATTGCCTTTCTAGAGACACATAGGGAAATGCATCAGCAGCAAATCACTCCCAGAAACACGTTAATATACTCAATACTTTTTGAGGAAAGCAGAAGTTGTGTCTTCTCTTTCATAGGTTACTCTGACTGGCAGGAGTTTCCCATAAGACCACAACATCCACAAGAAGACACCTGGGATCAATAAAGTAGAGAATGGAAGACACCTGACATGGACATTAACTGCAAAATGTTTGCATTCAGTTTTGGAGCCTCCACAGCTCAGATTGCCTGCAGAATTTTATATCCACACTTTATGAAGGACAGTACAAGATATGGAATCACTCCACAGTAACCAGAAATGGATGCCCTCCACATTATGGACAGGTGAATGATCGGACATTGAGTCACTCCCTCATGCGCAGGACTGAACGTACTGACAATCAGAACTTTGAAGGTATTCAGCAGTGAATCCAACCACCATGTCCCAGGTTAGATTGCACCAAAATTAAAAGAAGTGCTTTTTAAAAAATCTGTAGAGTGTGGAAACAGGTCCTTCAGCCCAACAAGTTCACATCAACTTTCTGAAGAGCGTCCCACTCAAACACGTGCCTCCCAATCCCAGTAACTCTGTGTTTCCCATGGCCAATCCACTGACCCTGCACATTTTTGGACTGTGTACAGAGACCAGAGCACCCAGATGAAACTGATACAGACCCAGGGAGAATGTGTAATCAGCACACAGTCACCAGAAGCTGGGATTGAACCTGTCTTCCTGGTGCTGCAAGACAGCAGTGCTAACCACTGAGCCACCATGCCGCCCAACTTCCAATATTTGTGATGGAACTCCCCCACATGTTTAAGTCTGTAAACCATAGTCTTCACACAAATAAAATCTGACTCCATGCAACATAGTTCATTGCATCTTTCCAGTTTAGAAATCAGACACTTTATCTGGGATTAAGTAAAGTTTCTTGCCTGATGTCCAGGTTCACGCACCCAAACTCCTCTCCTAGTCCCTCTCCCTGTGAATGGAAATCCCCCTCCCAGATTTGGAGCATAGGAATCTTCATGGTTTAACCAGCACTCTCCGTGGAGATCACCAGAATTGCGCCACAACTTTGGTCGAGGAGACCAAACACAGAATAGCTTTTATTGTCACATAAACTCAATGAGTAAAGTGAAGAGTTTATACCTCACCAATTATAGTGCCAATGGAGATACAAAAGTAAAAGTTCAGGACAGCAGACCACACTGGCAGCTAGTTTTCAGTCTCCACCAGTGACACACAATGCTGGGAAGCTGCTATGCAAGGAGGCTGCTACGCCAGACTAGGACGTTGCCATGTTACCCCGGGAGGTTGCTGCACAAGGCGGGGAGGTCACTGTGCTATACGGCCACTGTGCCATGTCAGGAGGATGCCACACTGAGAGGCCACTGCGCCAGGATGGGAGGATGGCACGCCACACTGGATGGCTTCTGCGGTAGGCTGGGAGGCCCTTGCAACAGGCCAGGAGGATGCCATGCCTCACTGGAATGCTGCTATGGGAACCATAAGGCTGCCACAACATGCCAGGAAGCTGTTGTGCCAGGCCAGGAGACCATGAGAGGAGGCTGCTGTGCCAGGCCAGGAGTCATCACCAAAGAGCGCAAATCATCTCTGCAGGCAAGGAATCATGCTCATCAGCGGCCAGGAAGAAAAGGAGTGGGAAAAGAGAAGGAAGAACACGTGGAGTGGATGAGTTCTGGCTGGGATGTCCTACTCGCTGCCTTCTTGGAGCTTGGTATCAGGGACTGCTGCTGTGGATCCAATCCAATGTCAAAGATTAGGGGAGATGATGGCGTTTTGGTCTTATGAGGCAATGATTTCAGAGATCAAGGGGAGCTGGGTCCGATATCCACAATGGCAGACGGTGAATTCTATACAAATGTAGACTTAACAGTGAATGGTGACCACTAAACTATTATCAGTTGTCAGGAAAAAAGAATCCCATCTCTTTCACAAATGTCTTTCAGAGAAGGAAAGCTTTCATTCTAACACGGTCTGGGCTACATGGGACTACAGTGTGTCGGAAATATGCCTTTAAGAGGGATTTATTTTGACCTGTTTCGCTTGAAGAGAGCTATTGTCAACTAATGGTGAGGTGTCTGCTCCATGGAAAGCAGAGTAAATAGCTTTGATATTTTTTAAATTTACACAGCAACATCCTGAATGGATGGAGTCAAGCTCACAAACTCCCAGGGTTTTAGTTTCTGCTTTCTGTTGTTGAATGTCGTGTTTTGGAGTTGAAACTGGTCAATACAGTTCTCTCTCTTCTGCTACAAAAAATCTTGAGAGCTCTCTCAGTTGTTGAAAGGGTTCTTTCAGTATTTCATTCTGCCGGGTTAGAATGAGAAGACCGCAATGACAATCATACTGTTTTGCTGAATTTGCTTCCGCCAAGGGTGTGTTTATGGATGAGGTTAAAATATAAATTACTTTGTCCCTGGTCAATAATATAGAATAGAATGTATCTGAAAATACAATTCTGCAAATGCAAATTCACCTCATTGACGTGTGTGTGTGTGTGTGTGTGTGTGTGTGTGTCTGTGTGTGTGTGTGTGTGTGTGTGTGTGTGTGTGGGGGTTGGGGAGAGGGACAGAGTATGAGCGTGTACATGCTTGGTGGAGTGTGTAGAGGTGGAATGGTCGATAGCCACATTTGATACCCATGAGGATGGCCTCAACGGGATCTGGGGTTCATGTTACACTACAGTTGACTCCACTACACTATACACACACACATATACTCACACATATACACACATTCTTATATGCACATACATTCACACTGACCCTCTCACATACATATTCTCTCTCTCAGTCACACACACATACAATCCCCACTTGCACACCCTCTCACAGGCTTATACTCCATCACACTCACAGTCTATCAAGCATGCACACACGCTCGCACACACACACACACTCTCCCTTACATACACACATACATACACATGCATGCACATACACACACGCTCCTCTCTCCCTCACATGCACACACACAGACATTTAAGTCAATGGGCTGAATTTGCATTTGCAGAATTGTAATTGCAGATACAATCAACTTTGCTCAAAAAGCACACAACCTGCAGGCAGTGAATGCAGGCAGTTAATCATATAATATTTTATAAATTCCTACGTTGGAACTAGAACCAGTCTGACTCAAGGATGGAATACATACAGTCTCTAACCTCACACATTTAATGCATTGTCTGAGCAGCGATGTAATTTTTTTTGTAAAACCTTAAGTTATCTCAGGAATATGACTTGAAAGAAATTCTGAGATTTACATATTAATGAATTAAAACCCGCAACCCACTCTAAGAGGAAGACTTAACAACAACCTAGATTTCTTCAATATATTGTATCAGTTGCATGACACTATGATCTTGTGCTCTAAATTCTGTGTCTTATGAATCTGCCCCACAAGGTACCTGACGAAGGAGAGGTGTTCCGAAAGCTACTACAGGTACACAATCCTTTATCCGAACCCTTGGGACCAGTTGATTTTTGGAATTCGGAAGTTTTTGCATTTCAAAATAAGTAACTGTTTAATCGTGAAATTTTAAAAATTGTACTGAACAGCAGTCTCATTGGTGAGTATTCCAGGCCCTAAGACAGAATTGATGCCTGCCAGTGCTGGGTCATGCCCCACGTCACATCTGAGTGATGTGGATCGAGTGGGTGTGGAGTTGGGTTAACTGTTTGCACGCCAAACAACTTTGTGAATGAGAAAAAACTTCATAAAAGGAACTTTGGATTTGGGAGCTTTTCAGATTTCAGGATTTTGAATAAAGGATTGACTACCTGTACGTCTAAATAAACCTGTTGAACTATAAAAGCAAATTACTGCAGATGCTGGAATCTAAAACCAAAAGAGAAAATGCTAGAAAATCTCAGCAGGTCTGGCAGCAAGGAAGCTTTGACAAAGGGTCAGTTCGACTCGAAACGTCAGCTCTTTTCTCTCCTTACAGATGCTGCCAGACCTGCTGAGATTTTCCAGCGTTTTCTCTTTTGACTGTTGAACTATAACTTGATGTCGTATGATCTGATTAAGATCTGATTAAGGAACAGATATTCTGTAAATGCAATTCAAACAGTCCTGAGTTTGTCACACTTTAAAGTTAACACTTGCTTCTTTGGAAGCGGCTGGGAATAAAAAATGGGCAATGTGTGACAGAGTCCGGACAACCGACAAAGTCAGAATATTTGTCATTATCATACGAAAAGAAGAGAAATGCCCGCAACTTAAGAAATTGGATTTGTGTGCTCTGTTAGTGATATTAAATATGCTAGGCAAAATTGAGTCGTAATGTCATAAATCAAATGTCTCTTTCAAGATTTTCTCTATTTAATGGCCCACATTCTACATTCTGTACTGTTAATTCTCTGAAATGCTCTCAAACTCAATTATTAATCATAGTCACAATATTGCAGATATTAAAGTCAGTTATTTGTTGAAACAGATATTTTTATTCCTTTTTTTTATTCCTGTATGTCTATCCTCCTATTCACCTGTCCACTCCACCCCCTTCCATGAACCAATCAGGATTACCCCCACCTGCATCCACCTCTCACCATCTCACCTGCCCTTCCCCCAGCCCTACCCCCCCCATTTATTTCTGAGCTCCCCTCCCCTCCCCAGTCCTGATGAAGAATCCCAACCCAAAACATCATCAACTTCCCTGCTCCTCCAATGCAGACTGATCTGCGGTGCTTATCCAGCTCCACATCTATTGACTTATATTTGTTTATCTCCAACGGATCATTTAACTTTGGAAACTTTGGACCAAACATATCTATCCAACTGAGAAGATTTTCCCACATGCAATCCATCATATTTCCAAGCTACATTCATAGCTCCATTTATGAACAGATCAGAAATGAGAAATATAATACAAAAAAAGCATCACATGGTTTCAAATAAGTTATCATCCTATTTCCCACTGCAGTCAGATATTCCATTGCATTCAATTCCCCACAAACAATTAAAGTTTATAGTCTGAGTTACTCCTCCTGAGGTCACGGGTATTCTGCTGTTAGTGCTCCACATTTACTCCAATGCTGTATTTACAAATACCCACAGAAAAGCAAGAATACTGACTCAGAAGTTCATATCTGAGCAGTCACCCACACTCTGTACAATTCTACAATGACACATCCACCCAGCATCATGAGGGTCCAGCCTGAGGTTTGTGATCCCCATTCAGTACAATTCCATGATCAGAGTGATTCCTGGAGATCTGGATCAACAGTACACAACATTCCAATCAATCTCTGGATAATGCAGAGTGTCTGTGAGCTACAGATAAAGTTTCTTTCCTCAGCTGAGGAATTACACCACTGAGTAAGTTTGGAAATGTTAACTGCAGACATTAATCTCACACAGTGGAAACTCGCATTAACCCAGTGATCTGTCCTCACCAATGTCATGACCCCACACATTCCACTGACTGATAAAAACCCACAAGATGGTCAAAGCCATCTCTGCTGACCCTCACTTCTTACTCCATAATAACCTGCTGTACCCATTGATTACCTTGTTATATCTGGGCTCCCATCTGAAGCAAGCTGACTAATGAAGATCCCTTTCCATCAAGGAATGGGAAACACCAGGTGTTACTGCGAGGTGGGTTGTTACAAAACCCATCTGACCAATAGCAGGCTGTGAACTACCACAGAGAGAGGGTGGTCTTCCGAAACCCTTTTTAGACCAGCCAGGGCCGGTGCTCAGCCAAACTTCATCAATGTGGCTCAGTGTAAACCCATTCTGCACAGTATAGGGAAACACCCAATGCTGCACATTACTGAGGAGCCTCCGAACTGACAAACTATTCACTTTAAACTCAGTCAGTGAGGACACTAACGTCTGGTGGCACGGTGGCACAGTGGTTAGCACTGCTGCCTCACAGCGCCAGAGACCTGGGTTCAATTCCCGCCTCAGGTGACTGACTGTGTGGAGTTTGCACGTTCTCCCTGTGTCAGCGTGGGTTTCCTCCCACAGTCCAAAGATGTGCGGGCCAGGTGAATTGCCCATGCTAAATTGCCCGTAGTGTTAGGTAAGGGGTATGGATGGGTTGCGGGTCGGTGTGGACTTGAAGGGCCTGTTACCACACTGTAAGTAATCTAATCTAGTCTGACATCAGAATTTCCCTTGCTAAATGGAAATATAACAATTATCAGTTGTAAGTAGAAATAACTATGTTTTGATGCAGTGATTTATGCAATTTAAGTTATAACAAAACCTCCCAGGAACACCAATGACAGCAAGGATGGTGTAGCATACTGCAGTGATTCTTAGCCTTAGAAAATACATTTTGTTGTTTGTGAAACAACCTCTCTCTTCCTGCTGCTGGCAATCTGTCCAAATTGGAGAATCCTCTCAGAATTGGAGATGAGATGTTTGTTTTATCCAGAAACTTTATTTTATATTGTGTTGCATCTTCACTGGGAAACTGTGATTATACCTTCAGGCTTTTTATAACTTTGAACAATAGCTTTATTTTAATGATGTGATGTCATTGAGATTTAAACTGTAATTGAATACCCCAAAGACTGCATTAATCTGATCCTGGTCTCAACTGTTAATTCCAACTTGTCTTCAAACAACAATACTTAAATTATGTCAAGCACTGTTAGCCACATCAATATCTCAATACCTGTTGATATCCTTTTCAGTGATGACCTTCATTCTGCTGAGGCCATTCAGACATTCAATACCTCATGTTGGAGAGCTCCTTGAGAGCTGTTCTACTGCACACTGTTATCGCACAGATTTCCTTGTTCATTCAGTTTTATAACTCATTTGGGAAATTCTTTGTCTAATACTGTTTGCACATTCTCCCCGTGTCTGCGTGGGTTTCCTCCGGGTGCTCCGGTTTCCTCCCACAGTCCAAAGATGTGCAGGTCATGTGAATTGGCTATGCTAAATTGCCCATAGTGTTAGGTAAGGGGTAAACGTAGGGGTATGGGTGGGTTGCGCTTCGGCGGGTCGGTGTGGACTTGTTGGGCCGAAGGGCCTGTTTCCACACTGTAATGTAATCTAATCTACTGTCAAAATTTGCCTTCCTTAACTTTGAGATCAGTTTGATCCTTTTCCACCATGACTTTAAAACTACAAAGAACAAAGACAAAGAAAATTACAGCACAGGGACAGGCCCTTCAGCCCTCCAAGCCTGTGCCGATCCAACTCCTCTGTCTAAACTTGTCACCTATTTTCTAAGGATCTGTATCCCTCTGCTCCCTGCCCATTCATGTATCTGTCTAGATACATCTTAAATGATGCTACTGTGCCCACCTCTACACCTTCGCTGGCAACTCTTTCCAGGCATCAACCATCCTCTGCATAACTAATTTTCCACACATACCTCCCTTAAACATTTCCCCTCTCACCTTGAACTCGTTACCCCTAGTAATTGAGACCCCCACTCTGGGAAAAAGCTTCTTGCTATTCACCCTATCTATATCTCTCATGATTTCGTAGACCTCAATCTGATCCCCCCCTCAACCTGCATTTTTCTAATGAAAATAATCTTAATCTTCTCAACCTTCCTTCATTGCAAGTACCCTCCATACCAGGCAACATCCTGGTGAACTTCCTTTGCACACTCTCCAAACCATCCACATGCTTTTGGTAATGTGACAACCAGAACTGTACGCAGCATTCCAAATGTGGCTGAACCAAAGTCTTACATAACTGTAACATGACTTGCCAACTCTTGTACTCAATACCCCGTCCAATGTAGGAAAGCATGCAGTATGCCTTCTTGACCACTGTATAGACCTGCATTGCCACCTTCAGGATACAATGTGGGCAGCATGGTGGTTAGCACTGCTGCCTCACAGTGCCGGAGACTAGGGTTCAATTCCCGCCTCAGGCAACAGTCTGCATGGAGTTTGCACATTCTCCCTGTGTCTGCGTGGGTTTTCTCCGGGTGCTCTGGTTTCCTCCCACAATCCAAAAATGTGCAGGTTAGGTGAATTGGTCATGCTAAATTGTCTGTAGTGTTTGGTGAAGGAGTAAATGTAGGGGAATGGGTCTGGGTGGATTGCTCTTCAGAGGGTTGGTGTGGACTTATTGGGCCAAAGGGCCTGTTTGCACACGATAAGTAATCTAATGAATACCCTGATCGCTCTGCACATCAATTTTCCCCAGGGCTTTTCCATTCACTGTATAGTTCGCTCTAGAATTGGATTTTCTAAAATGCATCACCTCGCATTTTCCTAGATTGAACTCCATCTGCCATTTCTCTGCCCAACTCTCCAATCTATCCATATTCTGCTGCATTCTCTGACAGTCCCCTTCATTACCTGCTACTCCACAATGTTAGTGTCATCTGCAAACTTGCTAATCAGACAATTCATACCTTTCTCCAGATCATTTATGTGGAAAACACTGACCACAGTTCTTTATTTTGAGGAACTTCCTTCCACTACTACTCTATCTCCTGCTGCCCAGCCAATTCTCTGTCCATCTAGCTTATACACCCTGGACCACATGTGACCTACCATTGGGAACCTTATCAAACATCTGACTGAAGTCCATGTATATGACATCTACAGCCATTTCCTCATCAATCAACTTTGTGACTTCCTCAAGGAATGCTATTAAGTTGGTAAGGCATGACTTCCTCTGCAAAAAGACATGTTGCCTATCACTGATAAGCCCATTTTCTTCCAAATGGATATATATCTTTTCCCTCAGTATGGCAGGCTCTTCGGTCTATAATTGCGTGGGTAATTCCTGCTACCCTTCTTAAACAAGGGGACAACATTTGCAATTCTCCAGTTCTCTGGGGCCTCACCCATGTTTAAGGATGCTGCAAAGATATTTGTTAAGGTCCCAGTTATTTCCTCTCTCACTTCCCTCAGTAACCTGGGTTAGATCCCATCCAGACCTGGGGACTTGTCCACCTTAATTCCTTTTAGAATACCCAACACTTGCTCCCTCCTTTTGCCAACTTGAGTAATCAAGCATCTATTCCTAACCTCAACATCTGTCATCTCCCTCTACTCGGTGAATACTGTTGCAAAGTACTCATTAAGA
This sequence comes from Hemiscyllium ocellatum, assembly GCF_020745735.1. Lineage (NCBI taxonomy): Eukaryota > Metazoa > Chordata > Chondrichthyes > Orectolobiformes > Hemiscylliidae > Hemiscyllium > Hemiscyllium ocellatum. Next base: position 99,459,694 of record NC_083413.1, on the reverse strand, counting down.
ATCTCACTCATTTTCACTGACACCATGTATAACTTCCCTCCATTGTCCTTGAGTGGGCCAACCCTTTCTCTAGTTACCCTCTTGTTCCTTATCTATGAATAAAAGGCTTCAGGATTTTCCTTAACCTTGTTTGCTAAAGATATTTCATGAGCCCTTTCAGCTCTCTTAATTCCTCATTTCAGCTTGGTCCTACCCTCCAGATATTCTTCCAAAGCTTATGTACCTTCCTTATATACGTTTATGTCGATCTTATGTATGCTTTCTTTTTCCTCTTTGCTAGTCTCACAATTTCACCTGTCATCTATGATTGCTTCATCTTGCCATTTCTATCCTTCATTTTCACATGGACATATCTGTCTGGCTGTCTAATCAACCTCCCTTTAAAAGTCTCCCACATAGCAAAGACAATTATAATCACTGGCCCCAAAGTGCTGTCCCATTGACTCCTCAGTCACTCGCCCTGCTTTATTTCCCAAGGTCAAAAAGGCTACCTGATGAAGGAGCAGCGCTCCGATAACTCGTACTTCCAAATACCTGTTGGAGTATAATCTGGACTTTTAACTTTGTCCACTCCAGTCCAAAACTGGCACCTCCATATCATTATTTCCCAAGAGTAAACCAAGTTTTGCTCCTTCTCTAGTTGTTACATCCACAGACTGATTATAAGAATTTTCTTGCACTGAATCTTACCCAAGCCCTTGATACTATTAAAAGTAATATTAGCAAATTTTCTGGGTGGCAGGGTGAAATGTGAGGAGGATGTTAGGAGAATACAGGTTGACCTGGTCAGGCTAGGTGAGTGGACGGATGCGTGGCAGATGCAGTTTAATGTGGATAAATGTGTGGTTATCCACTTTGGTGGCAAGAACAAGAAGGCAGATTACTACCTAAATGGATTCTGGATTAGTGGTGCTGGAAGAGCACAGCAGTTCAGGCAGCATACAAAGTGCAGCGAAATCGACGTTTCGGGCAAAAGCCCTTGATCAGGAATAAAGGCAGTGAGCCGGAAGCGTGGAGAGATAAGCTAGAGGAGGGTGGGGACAGTGCTGAGCTGAAAGTTTGGAACTAGGGTGAGGTGGGGGAAGGGGAAATGAGGAAACTTTTGATGTCCACATTGATGCCCAGGGGTTGAAGTGTTCCGAGGCGGAAGATGAGGCGTTCTTCCTCCAGGCGTCTGGTGGTGAGGGAGCGGCGGTGAAGGAGGCCCAGGAGCTCCATGTCTTTGGCAGAGTGGGAGGGTGAGTTGAAATGTTGGGCCATGGGGCGGTGTGATTGATTGGTGCGGGTGTCCCGGAGATGTTCCCTAAAGTGCTCTGCTAGGAGGCACCCAGTCTCCCCAATGTAGAGGAGACCGCATCAGGAGCAATGGATACAATAAATGATATTAATGGATGTGCAGGTAAAACTTTGATGGATATCGAAGGCTCCTTTAGGGCCTTGGATAGAGGTGAGGGAGGAGGAGTGGGCACAGGTTTTACAGTTCCTGCGGTGGGGTGGCAGGGGAAAGTGCCAGGATGGAAGGGTGGGTTGTAGGGAGGCGTGGACCTGACCAGGTAGTCACGGAGGGAACGGCTTTTGCGGAAGGCGGAAAGGGGTAGGGAGGGAAATATATGCCTGGTGGTGGGGTCCTTTTGGAGGTGCGAGATTTAGGTGTTCTTGTACATCAATCAATGAAAGCAAGCATGCAGGTACAGCAGGCAGTGAAGAAAGCTAATAGCATGCTGGCCTTCAAAACAAGAGGAATTGAGTAGAAGCAAAGAGGTCCTTCTGCAGCTGTACAGGGCCCTGGTGAGACCGCACCTGGAATATTGTGCACAGTTGTGTTCTCCAAATTTGAGGAAAGACTTTCTGGCTATTGAGGGAGTGCAGCGTAGGTTCACGAGGTCAATTCCCGGAATGGCAGGACTAGCTTATGCTGAAAGATTGGAGAGATGGGCTTGTGTACACTTGAGTTTAGAAGGCTGAGAGGGGATCTGATTGAGAAGTATAAGATTATTAAAGAATTGGATACTCTGGAGGCAGGAAGCATGTTTCCGTTGATGGGTGAGTCCCAAACCAGAGGACACTGTTTAAAAATAAGGGGGAGGCCACTTAGAACAGAGTTAAGGAGAAACTACTTCACCCAGATAGTGGTGGGTGTATGGAATGTTCTGCCCCAGTAGGCTATGGAGGCCAAGTCTCTGGATACTTTCAAGAAAGAGTTGGATAGAGCTCTTAAGGATAGTGAAATCAAGGTTTATGGGGATAAGGCAGGAACAGGATACTGACTGAGGATGATCAGCCATGATTATAGTGAATGGTGGTGCTGGCTTGAAGGGCAAAATGGCCTACTTCTGCACCTATTGTCTATTGTTTATTATCTATTGTCTATGGCAGTTGCAGTCTACTTTTGAAAGTTAAAATCCTCTACTCTTACCACCGCATTATTGTTACAGATAACTGTAATCTCCTTACAAATATACTTTTCAATTTTATGCTGAAATATTTAGGAGTGAAACTACTGTCAGACGCTTTGTTGAATTTGCATTGTAAAACATAAAATTTGCTCTAAGGACCAAAATCTGTGAGATTGTGTTTTATCAGTCGATACCTGATACTGTATATGGTTATTGCAATCAAGAATTGTTATTAATAGACACTTTACAATATCAGTATCCGTATTACTCATAAACACTGCACATTGTTACTATTATCAGTGAAAATAAACATTGGGGGTTGACTTTGATTCTATTCATATTTCTTTCTATTCTATCCAGGCTGTACAATGTTGATCTCACAGATTTTTGGTCTAAAGATTTCTCCACTGCTGTTGTTGTGTACAGTTCAGTCACTACAATACCAGAAGGATGTGGATGCTTTGGAGAGGGTACAGAAAAGATTTACCAGAATGTTGGCTGGCCTGGGGGATTTTAGCGATGAAGAAAGGTTAGATAGACTGAGTTTGTTTTCAGTGGAATGCAGGAAGTGACCTGATAGAAGTTTATAAGATTGTGAATGGCATGGGTAGAATGGAAAGTGAGCCTTTTTCTAGGTTGGATTTGCCAATTATTCAGAGAGACAGGTTCCAGGTGTCAGTGGAGGTGTGTTTAAAAGAGATGTGTGAGGCACGTTTTTCACACGAAGGGTAGTGAGTGACAGGAACATGCTGCCAGGGGAGGTAATGGAAGCAGACACAATAGCTGCATTTTAGAAGCACCTGTATCAACACATGAATAGGAAGAGAATAGAGGGATATTTGATCCTGTAAGTGATGACAGTTTTAGTGTAGAAGGTTAAAATGTATCAGCACAGGCATTGAGGACTGAATGGCCTGTTCCTGGGCTGTAATGCTCTTTGTTCTTTGCTGGTACAAACCAGTCACTGAAAGTTCTGGATTTGAGATCAAATTCATTCACAAATTTGTCCCCACTGTCTCCTGCCTCATACATAAGACCATAAGACATAGGAGTGAAAGTAAGGCCATTCAGCCCATCGGGTCCACTCCGCCATTCAATCATGGCTGATGGGCATTTCAAATCCACTTACCCGCATTCTTCCCGTAGCCTTTAATTCCTTGGGACATCAAGAATTTATCAATCTCTGCATTGAAGACATTTAGCGTCCCGGCCTCCACTGCACTGTGCGACAATGAATTCCACAGGCCCACCACTCTCTGACTGAAGAAATGTCTCCGCATTTCTGTTCTGAATTTACCCTCTCTAATTCTAAGGCTGTGTCCACGGGTCCTCGTCTCCTCGCCTCATCGCCTAACGGAAACAATTTCCTAGCGTCCACCCTTTCCAAGCCATGTATTATCTTGTAAGTTTCTATTAGATCTCCCCTTAATCTTCTAAATGCCAATGAATACAGTCCCAGGATCCTCAGCCGTTTCTCATATGTTAGACCTACCATTCCAGGGATCATCCGTGTGAATCTCCGCTAGACACGCTCTAGTGCCAGTATGTCCCTCCTGAGGTGTGGGGACCAAAACTGGACACAGTATTCCAAATGGGGCCTAACCAGAGCTTTATAAAGTTTCAGTAGCACAATGGTGCTTTTATATTCCAACCCTCTTGAGATAAATGACAACATTGCATTCGCTTTCTTAATCACGGACTCAAGCTTCATGTTTACCTTTAGAGAATCCTCAACTAGCACTCCCAGATCCCTTTGTACTTTGGCTTTACAAATTGTCTCACCGCTTAGAAAGTAGTCCATGCTTGTATTCTTTTTTCCAAAGTGCAAGACCTCGCATTTGCTCACATTGAATTCCATCAGCCATTTCCTGGACCACTCTCCCAAACTGTCTAGATCCTTCTATAGCCTCCCCACTTCCTCAGTACTACCTGCCTGTCCACCTAACTTTGTATTATCGGCAAACTTCGCTAGAATGCCCCCCGTCCCTTCATCCAGATCATTAATATATAATGTGAACAGCTGCGGCTCCAATACTGAACCCTGCGGGACACCGCTTGTCACGGCTGCCATTCGATAAAGAACCTTTTATCCCAACTCTCTGCCTTCTGTCAGACAGCCAATCCTCAATCCATACCAGTAGCTCATCTCGAACACCATGGGCCCTCACCTTGCTCAGCAGCCTCCCGTGTGGCACCTTATCAAAGGCCTTTTGAAAGTCTAGATAGACCATATCCACTGGATTTCCCTGATCTAACCTACTTGTCACCTCTTCAAAGAATTCCAACAGGTTTGTCAGGCACGACCTCCCCTTACTAAATCCATGTTGACTTGTTCTAATCTGACCTTCTCTTCCAAGAATTTAGAAACCTCATTCTTAATGATGGATTCTAGAATTTTACCAACAACCGAGGTTAGGCTAATTGGCCTATAACTTTCCATCTTTTGTCTTGATCCTTTCTTGAACAAGGGGGTTACAACAGTGATCTTCCAATCATCCAGGACTTTCCCTGACTCCAGTGACTTTTGAAAGATCTTAACCAACGCCTCCGCTATTTCCTTAGCCACCTCCCTCAGAACTCTAGGATTAGCCCCTCGGGGCCAGGAGATTTATCAGTGTCATACATGTCTGCAGGTTTGGAAAAGATTGGGTTAGTGTCTGTCTTTTTGCTAATATAAAATATAATGTGATCCAGTCTCTTTTATCGGTAACATATGTCAAGGATTATCTGTTTATTTCGTGTTTTCTCTTCAAACTGTTTCGGGCTGTTGGAGAATCAGTTCAGTCCAAACGGACAGAGACAATTGGAGTCAGCACAGGAACCTACAGCTGCACTGACTATATCTGTGGCTGAATGTTTCAGACTCTTCAGGGCTTGAACAAAAAAGAGAAGAACAACTTTCACGTTGTTGGGGTGGCAATGATATAAGGGGTTAGAATGGAGAGGGTGCAGGATTAAAACTACACGACACATGGCTATAGGTCAAAAGGAGCAGGGAAGAAAAGTCACAATGAAAACCCACGTGTGTCTCCCCCATTGAGAAACAGCTGGGGCTTGTTTTCAGTTGAAAATGAATCGATATTTGATGTAAAGGTAGGAGACCGCAAGGTTTAAGTTGGTATCTTGGAGAGAACAGATAGACAAAGGCCACAATACAACAATACATTGATGACTTCTAATGGATAACATAATATGGAGGTGCCGGTGATGGACTGGGGTGAACACAGTTTAAAAATCCTACCCCACAATCGACCTGATGAAGGAACAGCTCTCTGAAAGCTAGTACTTTTAAATGAACCTGTTAGACTATAACCTGATGTTGTGTGATTTTTAATTCAATGGATAATGTGGGAGAGCTTGGACATAGCTTTGAAGAAATAACTTGAAACCGTTTAAACCAGCTGGCAGATCCTCAGAAGACTTTAATACTCAGTTCAAAGTCCTGATATCAGGGCTTGGGTTTGCACCAACTGACCAATTCGAACATCACATGTCATCTATTAACAGTTAATTAGAAATTCGTTAATTATGCAGTTAGCACTACAATATAATTTGTTTCAGTTAAATATGTTAACCTTTTGTTATCTTCAGGGAACATTTATTCAACTCGGATGGTTTATCCTGCTTAACTGTAATAAAATTGTGTTTTCCTCAAGGATGTCTGAACTCTAGCAGTCAGTCCCAAACACTAAGTTAGAACAAGGCTATTGATTGGTATGTTTTCTGCTCAAAATCATGCATGTAACTATATTCGTCTATAGAAGTCACAACTATATCTATATCACCTGTCTCTTATGGAAAACATGTACAGTCACCAGTAGAGGGGGAATCATGTGTTTGTCTGTGTGAGAGGGCTGGATATTTAGAATCTAGCAGAGGGAGATTGCTGTTGGTGGTGTACGTTCTGTAATTGACACTATCCTGAGTCTCAACATCTTTAACACAATTTGTGTCAAGCAACTATTTCCCAACATTGACTGTAGATGAACTATTGACGAAAAATGGAACAGCCTTGTAACATTCAGTTACAAATTCCGAGGAATGAAGTACCTTTGTTTAATGCATATATGTTCAATTCATCGTACATTTCTGTTAATTTTTAAAAACATTTTGTCCATTTATATAATTGCTTTATGTTAAATTGTAGAATGTATTTAGCATAATTTGTATAATCTCAAACTCATTAAACGTGTCGATTAAAGTTACCTTTCCTCCTTTGGTCATTTCATGACAACTGCATAGCTTATACAAGTATAATTAGTCCATTCAGTCAATTTGTATTCTTAGTAAGTCAAGTGCCTCCTCTGAGGAGTCATCATCCAGAGGAGAAGCATCTGAAAGATACTAGATTTCAGCATGGAAGTTTGGGCATGGAGGTACAGGGATAGGCAAGGGTCAATTAACCAGATCCCTCTTTGGCTTAGGCAAAAAACAATATAATGTCCGCTTCATGCATAGACGGATGACAATGTATGTTCCTAAGATGAGACAAAGGACTATCAATACGTCCCATATGATCCACCCATATAGCGACCATAACCTGCAAGTAACACTCCATCCACATGAATCGGATAATGGTGGGGCAGGTACCTTCCCTGTGTCTTGATCTAATTTATTGATAACATCTGTGTTGTCCAAATGTTTTTCAAGAAATCACTGAAGTAGGTGCCACATTGTGGGCCAATGACTGAACAAGCACCTCCTTTAGCAAGGAGGAAATCTAGCACGAGCTGATTCTGAAGCGTCATCATCCGGATCTCCTGTAACTCTTTGTTCACCAGCTTCAGAGCATGGGCAGTCGAGTTGGCAAGTTTTTCTATGTCATATGCCAGGAGACCTATCTGATCTAGGGCCATCTCAACATGCCCGCCAGGAATAAGACCTCCCAGCAACCTCGACCACCAGGCTTGTTGATGGAAGAAGTTGTGTAAGTTTTGTTTTTCCTTTACTTTTTGTTCCATACTGATTCACATGTTGGTGGGTGTTCCATTCATCATCTATTTCAGGCATTTCATGGTGGAGGGTAAAAAGTAGTAAGGTGTGTACTACGGCACAACTTCCGTACCAGTCATTGGGTAAATATGAGTAGGCTTTGTTTTCACATAGTCAGTGAAGGCTAAAAGGAGTTCCAAGGGTGCACTTCTGTGAGTGAATGAGGAGTCCACTTAGAGCGAGAGCTGAATCTTATAAACAGTGAGTGCTACCAAATGTTCAGTTGTCCAAGGGTATTAACGGATGGAGAACAGGGGTATGATCAGTGTCTTTGATAATATATATACATAGCTTTTGTTTCACTTGCCCCATATTGAGGGTACCAGAAGGTCTTTCAGTGCACCATTTTAACAGCAGAACAACATTAATATTGAATCCTTTAGGTTTGTACACTTTATACGCGACACGCTTCTTTTACCGAATGGGTGTTCCCGTCACAAATGAGGAACTGCAAAAGTGGATGAGTCCTATTTACACGCTGTACATCAGAATGATAGAAGAGTGAGTAGATAACACATGGATCAGGAGGTTTAGCTTAAATAAGGAAACCATTAGTAACAGGAGGAGGATTGGGAGTGCATAGTATTTTTGGTCTTGGTTCATCTTTCCAGCTTGCCTTGTCAATTACTGTAGCTACTGAATATAGGAAACGTATAAAGGTATCGCTGTCAGTGGCGGTAGGTTGGATAGGAGAGGATTCCATTAAGAAGGTGTAGATGGTCAGTCTCATTTCGATACGGTGTGCTCAATATTGCAATCTGTACAGATCAGTTTGAGAGAGGAATAGACAAACATTTCAAGTAACAGTTTTTGGTTGACAAAGCCGATGAGGTTATGGAATTATGCCATCTCATGATGACTGGCATAGAAGTGTTGGGAGGATGACAATAAGGTCAAGAGTGATATTTATTTACACAATGTGAGTAGTTTAACTGAGTTTCAGCTGGGCGGTTGCATTCATAACTTCCCATGGTTTTAGTACAGGTTTCACTTATACAATCACACTGGAGTTTAGTCGGTCTGAGATATCACAGATGGGTTGGTTACAGCTGGGCGCATGTACTTGGGTTGGGTTTTCATCAGATGCCAGTATCAGTACTAACACTAGGACTGTGAGGAAGATACAAGCTTGCAATGTCCTTTGTCGACCATGTTGAACGTCCTTCTATCTTAACTGTAGTTTCAGTTGTCGGAAGAATTTCATAAGGATCTTTCCAGCAGAGGCCCAATTTTTCATGATTAAAGTCTTTCAGTAGTAGGTAGTCTCAAGGGTTAATGTCTTTAAACGTTGGGGCTTTTTCTTCTTCCTTCCCTGGTGCCTGATAGGCTTCTTTGACCTGTTGATGATAAGTCTGCAATGCTTTGGTTAGCTTAATCAGGTACCTGTGCATCTCTTCTGTCATGGCATGCACATCAACAGGGTGTTGGGCAGTAAATGGTGCAGACCAGTAAGTCCTCAAAGGTTTTCCAATATCAGTTCAGCCGCTAAGAATCCTATCTTTTTCTGTATAATGGTTGGCATATTTAAAAGGGTAATTGGGAGTACTTGCAGCTAATTAAGACCCATTTAGAGTCATAGAGATGTACAGCATGGAAACAGACTGTTTGGTCCAACCCATCCATGCCAAACAGACATCCCAACCCAATCTAGTCCCACCTGCCAGCACCCAGCCCATATCCCTCCATACCCTTCCTATTCATATACCCATCCAAATGCCTCTTAAATGTTGCAATTGTACCGGCCTCCACCACATCCTCTGGCAGCTCATTCATACACGTACCAACCTCTGCGTGAAAAAGTTGCCCCATAGGTCTCTTTTATATCTTTCCCCTCTCATCCTAAACCTATGCCCTCTAGTTCTGGACTCCTCGACCTCAGGGAAATCATGTCCCTCATAATTTTGTAAACCTCTATAAAGTCACCGCTCAGCTTCCGACACTCCAGGGAAAACAGCCCCAGCCTATTCAGCCTCTCCCTGTACCTCAGATCCTCCAACCCTAGCAACATCCTTGTAAATCTTTTCTAAACCCTTTCAAGTTTCACAACATCTTTCCGCTAGGAAGGAGACCAGAATTGCACGCAATATTACAACAGTGGCCTATCCAATGTCCTGTACAGCCGCAACATGACCTCCTAACTCCTGTACTCAATAATCTAACCAATAAAGGAAAGCATACCAAATGCCTTCTTCACTATCCTATCTACCTGCAGCTCCACTTTCAGGGAACTATGAAACTGCACTCCAAGGTCTCTTTGTTCAGCAACACTCCCTAGGACCTTACCATTAAGTGTATAAGTCCTGCTAAGATTTGCTTTCCCAAAATACAGCACATCGCATTTATCTGAATTGAACTCCATCTGCCACTTCTCAGCCCATTGGCCCATCTGGTCAAGATCCTGTTGTAATCTGAGGTAACCGTCTTCGCTGTCCACTACACCTCCAATTTTGGTGTCATCTGCAAACTTATTAACTGTACCTCTTATGCTCGCATCTAAATCATTTATGTCAATGACAAAAAAGTAGAGGGCCCAGCACCAATCCTTGTGGCAGTCCACTGGTCGCAGGCTTCCAGTCTGAAAAACAACCCTCCACCACCACTCTCTGTCTTCTACCTTTGAGCGAGTTCTGTATCCAAGTGGCTAGTTCTCCCTGTATTCCATGAGATATAACCTTGCTAATCGGTCTCCCATGGGAACCTTGTTTAACGCCTTACTGAAGTCCATATAGATCACATCTACAGTTCTGCCCTCATCAATCTTCTTTGTTACTTCTTCAAAAAACTCAATCCAGTTTGTGAGACATGATTTCCCACGCACAAAGCAATGTTGACTATCCCAAATCAGTCCTTGCCTTTACAAATACATAGAACATAGAACAATACAGCACAGAACAGACCCTTCGGCCGACGATGTTGTGCCAAACGTTTGTTCTAGATTAAGCACCTATCCATGTACCTATCCAATTGCCGATTAAAGGTCACCAATGATTCTAAACTCAGCCACTTCCACAGGCAGCGCATTCCATGCCCCCTATCCCTGGCATCCCCCCTATACCTTCCACCCTTCACCTTAAATTTATGCCCCCTTGTAACACTCCGTTGTACCCGGGGAAGAAATTTCTGACTGCCTACTCTATCTATTCCCCTGATCATCTTATAAACCTCTATCAAGTCACCCCTCATCCTTTGCCGTTCCAATGAGAAAAGGCCTAGCACTCTCAACCTAACCTCGTATGACCTATTCTCCATTCCAGGCAACATCCTGGTAAATCTCCTCTGCACCCTCTCCAAAGCTTCCTCATCTTTCCTAAAGTGAGGCGACCAGAACTGCACACAGTACTCCAAATTGGCCTTACCAAGGTCCTGTACAGCTGCAACATCACCTCACGACTCTTGAATTCAATCCCTCTGCTAATGACCGTGAATACACCATAGGCCTTCTTACAAGCTCTATCCACCTGAGTGGCAACTTTCAAAGAGCTATGAACATAGACCCCAAGATCCCTTTGCTCCTCCACTTAACTAAGAACCCCACCGTTAACCCTGTATTCCGCTTTCTTATTTGTCCTTCCAAAATGGACAACCTCACACTTGACTGGGTTGAATTACATGTGCCACTCCTCAGCTCAGCTCTGCATCATCTCTAAGTCCCTTTGCAGCCCACAACAGCCCTCCTCACTATCCACAACTCCACCAATCTTAGTAACGTCTGCAAATTTACTGACCCACCCTTCAACTCTGTCTTCCAAGTCATTAATAAAAATTACAAACAGCAGAGGACCCAGAACTAATCCCTACAGAACTCCACTCATAACTGGGCTCCAGGCTGAATATTTACCATCTACCACCACTCTCTGACTTCGACCGGTTAGCCAGTTCTCTATCCAAGTGGACAAATTTCCCACTATCCCATGCCTCCTGACTTTCTGCATAAGCCTACCATGGGGAACCTTATCAAATGCCTTCCTAAAATCCATGTACACTACATCCACTGCTCTACCCTCATCCACATGCTTGGTCACCTCCTCAAAAAATTCAATAAGACTCGTAAGGCAAGACCTACCCCTCACAAATCCGTGCTGGCTGTCCCTAATCAAGCAGTGTCTTTCCAGATACTCATAAATCCTATCCCTCAGTACCCTTTCCATTACTTTGCCTACTACTGAAGTAAGACTAACTGGCCTGTAATTCCCGGGGTTATCCCTATTCCCTTTTTTGAACAGGGGCATAACATTCGCCACTCTCCAGTCCCCTGGTACCACCCCTGTTGACAGTGAAGATGAAAAGATTATTGCCAACGGCTCTGCAATTTCCTCTCTTGCTTCCCACATAATCTTAGGATATATCCCGTCAGGCCCGGGGGACTTGTCTATCCTCAAGTTTTTCAAAATGACCAACACATCTTCCTTCCTAACAAGTATCTCCTCTAGCTTACCAGTCAGTTTCATACTCTCCTCTTCAACAATACGGTCCCTCTCATTTGTAAATACTGAAGAAAAGTACTCATTCAAGACCTCACCAATCTCTTCCGACTCAATACACAGTCTCCCACTACTGTCCTTGATTGGACTTACCCTCGTACTCGTCATTCTCACGTTTCTCATGTACGCATAAAAGGCCTTGGGGTTGTCCTTGATCCTACCCGCCAAAGATTTTTCATGCCCTCTCTTAGCTCTCCTAATCCCTTTCTTCAGCTCCCTCCTGGCTATCATGTACATCCTGTCCCTCAAGATTCACTCCAACAAGTTACCCACCACCGAGGTCAGGCTCACTGGTCTATAGTTCCCTGGCTTGTCTTTACCATCCTTCTTAAACAGAGGCACCATGTTTGCCAACCTCCAATCTTCCGCCACCTCACCTGTGACTATTGATGATACAAATATCTCAGCAAGAGGCCCAGCAATCACTTCTCTAGCTTCCCAGAGTTCTCGGGTACACCTGATCAGGTCCTGGGGATTTATCCACTTTTAACCATTTCAAGACATCCAGCACTTCCTCCTCTGTAATCTGGACATTTTGCAAGATGTCACCATCTATTTCCCTACAGTCTATATCTTCCATATCCTCTTCCACAGAAAATACTGATGCAAAATATTCATTTAGTATCTCCCCCATTTTCTGTGGCTCCACACAGAGACTGCCTTGCTGATCTGTGAGGGTCCCTATTCTCTCCCTGGTTACCCTTTTGTCCTTAATATATTTGTAAAAACTCTTTGGATTCTCCTTAACTCTATTTGCCAAAGCCATCTCATGTCCCCATTTTGCCCTCCTGATTTGCCTCTTAAGTGTACTCCTACTTTCTTTGTACTCTTCTAAGGATTCACTTGATCTATTCTGTCTATACCTGACATATGCTTCCTTCTTTTTTCTTAACCAAACCCTCAATTTCTTTAGTCATCCAGCATTCCCTATACCTACCAGCCTTCCCTTCCACCCTGACAGGAATATATTTTCTCTGGATTCTGGTTATCTCATTTCTAAAGGTTTCCCATTTCCAGCCGTCCCTTTACATGCGAACATCTGCCTCCAATCAGCTTTCTTTTACCAATTTTCTTACCTGATCTTTTAAGGTACCATTGGCTCTTTCTACAATTCCCGCTGCTTGGGGGTGGTAGGCACAATGAAACTTTTTATTCATATTCAAACTCTTACTCAGTGCCTTGGCTAGCTCTGCACAGAAGTGGGGGCCATTGTTGGAAGAGACGGTTACTGGTATTCCAAATCTGGGTATGATTTCCCTTAGTAGAATTTTACAAGTAGTTGTTGCTGTGCAATCAGTACAGGGATAAGCTTCAATCCATTTACTAAATACACTGATTATCACTGAGCAATATTTATAACAATGACATCTCGGTAACTCTACAAAATCTAACTGGATAGTATCAAAAGGTGCACTTGGCAAGAGAGTTTCATCTGGTGGACACTTTACTCCTTTCCCGGGACTATGCTTTTAACAAATTAGGCAATTTGCAGCTGCTTGTTTTGCTTTTTCTTGCAGGTGGGGATTCCACCAAATTTGGAGAATTCTGTCCACCATTCCTTCCTTACCTATATGCGTGTGTGTATGAACATAATCAACTAGAATAGGCAAAGTTGTGTTGGGCAGACATGTCTGTCCTACTGGCATAACCCAAAGCTTATTGTAACATAACAACCATGGTCTATCCATCTTTGTTTCTCCTCATCAGAGGTGCCCCCCTGATGGGTCCGTATTTGCTCTAGGTCAGGCATGGTCAGGGTGTCAGAAGAGGTTCCCTATTCGTCATATGGGTAACCACATCTTTTTACTCAAAAGCTGCTTTCTTAGCCGCTTAGCTTTGGGTGACATCGGAAGCATCAGAGAAGTGGTGAAGGCGGCATTTGGTATGCTTTCCTTTATTGGTCAGAGTATTGAGTACAGGAGTTGGGAGATCTTGTTGTGGCTGTACAGGACATTGGTAAGGCCATTTTTGGAATATTGTGTGCAATTCTGGTCTCCTTCCTACTGGAAGGATGTAGAAAGGGTTCAGAAAAGATTTACAAGGATGTTGCCAGGGCTGGAGGATTTGAGCTGGAGGGAGAGGCTGAATAGGCTGGGGCTATTTTCTCTGGAGTGTCGGAGGCTGAGGGAAGACCTTATAGAGGTGTATCAAATTATGAGGGGCATGGATAGGATAAATAGACAAAGGTCTTTCCCTGGGGTCGGGGAGTCCAGAACTAGAGGATATAGGTTTAGGGTAAGAGGGGAAAGATATAAAAGAGACCTAAGGGGCAACCTTTTCATGCAGAGGATCGTACGTGCATGGAATGAGCTGCCAGAAGATGTGGTGGAGGCTGGTACAATTGCAACACTTAAAAGGCATCTCGATGAGTACATGAATAGGAAGGGTTTGGAGGGATATGGACCGGGTGCAACAAGCGAGACTGGATTGGGTTGGGATTTCTGTTTGGCATGGACGAGTTGGACCGAAGGGTTTGTTTCCCTGCTGTACATCTCTATAACTTTATGAGTGAACAAAACATTTGATAATTGCTGAGAGGGAAGTTGAATAGCACCGAGGAGATTAGCAACACAGGCAGCATTGAGGATAGGAGTTCCTGATGAGGCAAGGAAGCCGCGCTGCTGCTAGAGTTGACCAAAATCATGGGCACAACCAAAGCAAAGTGGGAATCAGTCTAGATATTAGCTGACTTTCCTTTAGTAAGTGTACAGGCATGGGTGAAAGCAAGGAGTTCAGCTTGTTAGGCGGAATAGGGTAGGTCGACAGAATACGTATCAATTGTTTAGGACAAAGTGACGATCGCATATGCTGATATGCGTTTGTCCTTTGGAGAAGTAGAAGAAGAACCATCGACATAAAGTGGAAGGTCAAGGTTAACAAGAGCCTGATCCATAACAAGTTCATTAATGAGAACACAATCATGGGGAGCATCAGGAATGTACTGGGGTAAATTTTGGAGCAGTCTTTAAAGGAGAGAAGTGGATTCTGAAGTATTGAAATCTCATAGTGGCAGAGTCGAGCCACAGTGAGGTGTTGAGTATGTTTAGAGGTAAGCAAGGATACCACAGAATGGGAGGTACAGACTTCTACATTTTGATGTGCAGTTATATTAGAGGCAGCCACTACCATAGTATGAATGGCAGAGAGAATTTGGGAGCAGTTTTAAAATAATCGTGTAGCAGCCACATGTACTTTCATCTTGAATGAATTAAATATGGTCCCAGTAGAATGCCACAGGCTGTCTGTAAATATTAATTAGGAGGCAGAGTTGTAATTGCCAACCTGTACGGTGGCCTAATCCTTCTAACCAGAATTTTAAAATGCATTAGTTTGTATCTAACTTGCACTTCTGGCTGTTTTAAAGTCGAACTAAAATACTTTTTTTTGAAAAACTAGCAAAGTTTTGGTTCTTTCAGCAGTACATTGTTTTCTTTCTGGTTAAAGAGTATGAACTGGTTTTAAAAGCAGCAGTCTGATTTGACCAGAATAACTGGCCTTAAGTTGACTTATCAGTGCAATTGTAACACTCCTAAAACACACAGGGACAAATGATTCATTGGGGGAAGGGCATGGGCCTTGGCACGTTGATCCTCAGTGTGGGGGTGGGAGTGGGGTTCAGGCGACCTTTTTTTATGAAGAGTGTTCACCTTGGCCGTACTGTGGGTGAGGTTTGAGGAAGTCCCCGGTGGGCAGAGGAGATCAGCTGACTGGACAGGAAAATATTTCCTCCTCTGAATCTGAGTCCCATGACTCATCCGCGGATGGATCAGGATTTTTTTGAAATGGGTCTTTGGGAGAGGTGGGGTATAAGGAACAGTCTTTGTTGTCCGTCTAGTCCAGCTGCAATCTGTTGTTTATTCAGCCGTTTCCCTTTTCTTTGGGCCCCAGACATTTCAGCTTCGACTGTGATTTTTTGCTTAACTTTTTTTTAATTTTCTCCCTTGCCAATTCCAATTCTGCGTCTAAATCACATGCTTCATAGAGTCATAGAGATGTACAGCATGGAAACAGACCCTTCAGTCCAACCCGTCCATGCCGAGCAGATATCCCAACCCAATCTAGTCCCACCAGCCAGCACCTGGCCCATATCCCTCCAAACCCTTCCTATTCACATACCTATCCAAATGCCTCTTAAAAGTTGCAATTGTACTATCCTCCACCACTTCCTCTGGCAGCTCATTCCATACATGTACCCTCTGCGTGAAAATGTTGCCCCTTAGCTCTCTTTTATATCTTTCCCCTCTCATCCTAAACCTATGCCCTCCAGTTCTGGACTCCCCGACCCCAGGGAAAAGACTTTGCCTATTTACCTTATCCATGCCCCTCAGAATTTTGTAAACCTCTACGAAGGTCACCCCTCAGCCTCCGACGCTCCAAGGAAAACAGCCTCAGCCTGTTCAGTCTCTTCCTATAGCTTAAATCCTCCAAACCAGGCAACATCCTTGTAAATCTTTTCTTAATCCTTTCATGTTTCACAACATCTTTCCAACAGGAAGGAGACTAGAATTGCATGCAATATTCCAACAGTGGCCTAATCAATGTCCTGCACAGCTGCAACATGACCTCCCAACTCCTGTACTCAATACTCTGACCAATAAAGGAAAGCATACCAAACGCCTTCTTCACTATCTTATCTACCTGCGACTCCACTTTCAAGGAGCTATGAACCTGCACTCCAAGGTCTCTGTTCAGCAACTCTCCCTGGGACCTTACCATTAAGTTAATAAGTCCTGCTAAGATTTGCTTTCCCAAAATGTAGCACCTCGCATTTATCCGAATTAAATTCCATCTGCCACTTCTCAGCCCATTAGCCCATCTGGCCCAGATCCTGTTGTAATTTGAGGTAACCCTTTTCGCTGTCCACTACACCTCCAATTTTGGTGTCAGTTGCAGGCTTACTAACTGTACCTCTTATGCTCACATCCAAATCATTTATGCAAATGACAAGAAGTAGAGGATCCTTGTGGCACTCCAGTCTGAAAAACACCACCACTCTCTGTCTTCTACCTTTGAGTCAGTTCTGTATCCAAATGGCTAGTTCTTCCTGTATTCCATGAGATCTAACCTTGCTAATCATTCTCCCATGGGGAACCTTGTCAAAGCCTTACTGAAGTCCATATAAATCACATCTACTGCTCTGTCCTCATCAATCCTCTTTGAAGAAGTAACAAAAGAACTCTTGTACACCTGCAACAAGGCATTCCAATTACTGTACTCCATGCTCTGTAATTTGTTCAATTGTACAATAAACCTGTTTGTTATTATTTCTTAATAATTAATTCCCTGTCTTCAATTGTACATAAAGCTATATTCAATTTGTCATAAACATATGGTTGTTTGTGTAGTAAACATATGTTCAAGTGTGTAATTATTCCCAGCGTTAGACTTTAGTGACAGTCTGTGTTTGATACTGGGTCAGAGAATGGTCAGCACTGTAACTGCTCCTCTGTGGGAATGACAGGGTCTGCATCAACAGGTGTGTGTGAAATCAGTCAGGATCAGGTCGTAGTTTGGAACCAGTGACCATCTGCACAACGTGTGCCTGTCCCACTCTTATCAAATACACTGGAGACCCCGACACTAGCAGAGACCCCGCTAACAAAACTCCGAAAGAAATCACATTTGTAAGGGAAGATTAATTAAGTAATCTCCCTCCCAGTCCCTAAAAGGCCATTTTTTGATACTCCCTCTGCATTCACTGTGATTTCACTTTGACCATCTCTGGTCCCTATCTCATGTCGGATTGCAGGGTCGGGTCGACATGTCAGTGTCCAACGGCAATTTTGTCGATTTGTCTGTTAAATATTTGGCTCTAATACAGATCTCCACAAGGCTCCATTCAGTCGTAGAGTTCAACAAATGGTGCATCGTCCAATGGTAAAGACTGGAAAGGACCCAGCATCTCATTGTGCACCCGTGTGTTCAATTCAGGCTGCACTCAGCTAAATGTTCAAATATCAGTCTCCCACACCATTGATTATGTATTACTGCAGACAATATAAACGTGCATTCTGGTAACTGTCCACATGTCATTGTCATACACTGTAGACAGCATATCACTGTTGGAAGTTCACACTTTGCACACTACAGAGTGTCCGTATATTAGTTATCAAATATTATAGATGTTGCATTACTGTAGATATTGTATTACTGTAGACAGTACATACATTGCACACTGTGGACTGTCCATACATCAGTTATCTCACACTGTAGACATTGTATTCCACGCCAGCACTGTAGCTGTACAGGCACACCTTTATTAGGTACGTGACAATTTTTAAAGACTGATGTTGTCAGGATGCACAACCTTTGCAGTATCCAGTGCGACCAGTCAGGTGATGGCAGCTTAGTGGAACAGGGAGGGTTGAACCTAGACTAAGTGTGGGATATCCAGTGACCAGGACCTAGCCCGTGCCATCCCCACGTCCTCACACAAATGTCTCTCTCTGTCAGACTGACTTGTTAGAACCAGCTGAGATTGCTGCAGATCTGTTCCAGTCCCAGAGTCACAGCTTCTTGATACTGTTCAGACTGAGCTGGAGGGAAAGGAATTGCTGGACCCTTCCCTATTCCAGCAATTATTTCACACAATTCCCACGGGATCAACACAAGGTATGAATGAGACTGACATAAACCTGTAAAGTCAGCAAGTTTTTTTTATTGAGTTTCTGAGGGTAAACATCAATCCTCTTTGGTCCCTCCTCCTGGCTTTGTCGCTGACATCCAGAGAACGTTGGTCGACTTCTTCTGGGACAAAAAGATGCACTGGGTCGCTGCGCAGGTTGTGAGTCTCCCTATTGAGGAGGGCGGTCAGTCGCTGGTGTGCGTCCGCACCCAGGTCGCGACCTTCCTTCTTCAGACCTTGCAGCAATACCTTTACGTCGAGCCTCCTCCTAGGTGGTGCGCCCTGGCGACGTATTTTTTCCACCAGGTGCGTAACCTCAACTACGACACGCAGCTCCTGTTCGTCAACCGTGATGGTTTGGAGGTCGCCCTCAAGGACCTGATCACTTTCTGGAACATGGTCGAATCGCGTCGCGCCTACCCTCCGGCAGGAGTAGCGGCTGTCGTCAGGGAGCCGTTGCTCAGGAATCCGCACCTCCGTGCTTGCGGATTCGAGTGGCTGTCAGAGGGGAGGGCCGTGGCGGTGAGGGTGACCAGGGTCGGGGACGTGCTGGGTGCCAGGGACCTGGGCTGGACGTTGCCGCAAGACATAGCGAGCAGGGCAGCGGTAGACGTCCGGTACGTGGCCACTGCCACCGGACGCCTTAAAACGGCGGTGCTCGGACCCGACATAATGCACCAGTTGGAGGACGCTCAGGTGTGCGGTGGGATCCCGTCCGCGCTCACCCCAGCCCGGACGGAATTTCACATTGGCCCCAAGGTCCCATACTTCCCGCGGGAGCCTGTGACCCACAACCTGAGCTGCCTCCGGAATTTTAATTTTGTTTCTTTTCAGGGGGTGAAAAGGCGGGCCCTGTATCGACTGCTGCTGCACACCGTCCACCTCTTCTCCCTCATCCACCGTCCGGACACGCCCTGGCGTGCCCATTTGCCACCAGGCGGTGGGGATCCCCAGTGGAGGGCCCTCTACGCAGGAGTCCTCCCCCTTTCTCTTGGGGATTTGGGGTGGAGGGTGCTGCATGCAGCAGTCCCCTGCAACCGCAGATTGCGGTGGTTCACGGACTCCCAGCCCAACTGCTTGTTCTGTGGTGCTGTGGAGTCCGTGGACCATGTGTATGTTGGGTGTGGACGTTTGCACTCCCTCTTTGATTTCCTCAAAAACCTCCTCCTCTGCCTTTGGTTGCACTTCAATCCCACGCTCCTGATCTTCGGGCACCCGGTACGGAGGAGGGAGGGCAGGTCTGAAGACCTCCTCGTGGGTCTGCTCCTGGGCTTGGCCAAACTGGCCATAAACAGGTCCAGGCAGCGGGCCGTGGAGGGGGTCGTGAGGGCCGACTGCCTGCCCCTCTTCCGCAGTTACGTTAGAGCCCGGGTGTCCTTGGAGAGGGAGCACGCGGTGTCCACCAACACCCTGGAGTTGTTCAGGGAGAGGTGGGCGTCGCAGGGAGTGGAGTGCATCATTTCCCCCTCCAACTCTATTTTGATTTAGTCCCTGCCCTCCCCTTCACTGTTTTGATCACACAGCATTGCCCTTTGACGTGAAGGGCACTGCTTGTCACTGGCCACACGGGTGTTTCCTTTCTTCCTGGTGGTGGAAATTAAATAAAGATTTGTGCACTTTGTGTCTTTCACTGTGTCTCACACCTGCACACACACACCATGGGTGCTGGGAAAAAAAAATAAACATCAATCCATTTCACAGATAGCCATCCAGTGACCTTTAAGCGGCAATTGGATAGGTACATGGATGGGTGCTTAATCTAGGATAGATGTTCGGCACAACATCGTGGGCCGAAGGGCCTGTTCTGTGCTGTATTGTTCTATGTTCTATGATTACACAGATTGGTTGTACAAGTTTGTTAATTGTACAAACGACCATGAGATTCATCTCTTCCTTGACAACAAGCTAAGGGACACTGAAGTAATGCCAATGGTTCTGCAACATTATACAATATTGGGGTGAAGATATAGCCACAACTCCTCCTCTGTTTTCATTGATTTGGTTCCAGTTTCTTCTATCTGTGGGAGAGTTGGCATGGTGGCTCAGTGGTTAGCATGACTGTTCACAGTGTCAGGGACCTGGGTTCAATTCCACTCCTGTCTGTGTAGAGTTTGCATGTTCTCCCTGAGTCCATATGGGTTTCCTCCTTCAGTCCAAAGGTGTAGAGGTTCGGTGGATTCACTGTGCTGTAGTGTCCAGGGGTGTGCAATGCTAGGTGAATTGACCATGGTAAACTGGGATTACAGTGGTAGGGGGATGCTGTTTGAAGGGTTAGGGCAGACCCAATGGTCCTTCTGCATTGTAGAGATTCTATGATTTAGACAGATTGGGCAATGAGAATGAATGAGCAATTGACTTCCGAAACAGGCTGCATAAGGATAATAACAGGGCACAATTTCACACAGAATTACCACCATCTGAAATAATTTAAAAGAAAAGAAAAAAAATAGGAAATTCAGTCTCCTCACTTCAGGGACTGATTCTGAGCTGGCTACCCACAGCCAGTGTACTGTGCACATGTAGATAAAAGGTGACCTGATAATGGGATACCAGCTCTGTGCAGATTTTTCAGAATCACAATTATTTTACCCTCTACAACATTATCTGCAAAGCCCTACACACTGTTCCCCAGCAACATTTCATTCATCCACGCACAAAATCAGCTACTAGAGATATGCAAATGTCAAGTTAAGATATTAATAAACTTTCCATGCTTTGGAAACACTAGGATCTGCATTTGGACACTCGATGCTGTTCTATTTGTTCATCACAATGCTGATTTATGTAAAAGAACATTTCACTGCTTTCATGATCTGGTGCCTGAATTTGGACTGTGTTGCCCCACAAATAAATGCATTTGTGCAACCACTTAAATTCACCAAAATAACTCCGACTTGTTCAAATGTGTGTAAAGAATGATTTCCATCGATGGGATCAGTTCGAGGAATAGTTTTGGAAATGAAATTTATCACCTATGTGGAACACAAAATAACAAAGCTGCCAGAAATGGTCGAGAGTAAAATTGTAGACCCCCTTCTGCTCTCCATCTCTGGATCACCGTGATTCTCTCCCTTGTTCTGACCCCTTAGACCCTTACGGACTCGACTGGCTACTATAATGTGTCTGACTGTCAGAGCATTGAGCAGCAGAATTAGATCAAATGGCAACAATGGATTAAGAACTGTAAGGAACCATTTAAATCCCACCCAGCTGGGATTCACTATAATAGCTCGGCTTTGAAATACAAAAGCTGAAAATGTGTTGCTGGCCAAAGCACAGCAGGTCAGGCAGCACCCAAGGAGCAGGAAACTCGACGCCCCCGGCCAGAGCCCCCCATTCCTGATGAAGGGCTCTGGCCCGAAACGTCGAACCCCCCACTCCCCGGACGCTGCCCGACCCGTCGCGCTTCAACCAGCAACACATCCCCAGCTCTGATCTCCAGCGTCTGCAGACCTCACTTTTTACTACTTTGAAATACAAAACCATGGTAGATTGTTGTTAGCTGAAAATGTGTTGCTGGAAAAGCGCAGCAGGTCAGTCAACATCCAAGGAACAGGAGATTCGACACCTCGGGCATAAGCCCTTCTTCAGGAATGAGGAAAGTGTGTCCAGCTGGCTAAGATAAAAGGTAGGGAGGAGGGACTTGGGGGAGGGGTACTGGAGATGCGTTAGGTGGAAGGAGGTCAAGGTGAGAGTGATAGGCTGGAGTGGGGTGGAGGCCTAGAGGTCAGGAAGAAGATTGCAGGTTAGGAAAGCGGTGCTGAGTTCGAGGGATTTGACTGAGACAAGGTGGGGGGAGGGGAAATGAGGAAACTGGAGAAATTGGAGTTCATCCCTTGTGGTTGGACGGTTCCTAGGCGGAAGATGAGGCGCTCTTCCTCCAACCGTCGTGTTGTTTTGGTCTGGCAATGGAGGAGTCCAAGGACCTGCATGTCCTTGGTGGGGTGTGAGGGGGAGTTAAAGTGTTGAGTCACGGGGTGGTTGGGTTGGTTGGCCGGTTCGGGTGTCCCAGAGGTGTTCTCTGAAATGTTTCTCAAGTAAGCGGCCTGTCTCCCCAATATAAAGGAGGCCACATCAGGTGCAGTGGATGCAATAGATGATGTGTGTGGAGGTGCAGGTGAATTTGTGGTGGATATGGAAGGATCCCTTGGGGCCTTGGAGAGAAGTAAGGGAGGAGGTGTGGGCGCAAGTTTTCATTTCTTGCGGTTGCAGGGGAAGGTGCCAGGAGTGGAGGTTGGGTTGGTGGTGGGTGTGGACCTGACGAGGGAGTCACAGAGGGAGTGGTCTTTTTGGAACGCTGATAGAGGAGGGGAGGGAAATATATCCCTGGTGGTGGGCTCCGTTTGGAGGTGGCGGAAATGACGGCGGATGATACAATATATATGGAGGTTGGTGGGGTGGTAGGTGAGAACCAGTGGGGTTCTGTCCTGGTGGCGGTTGGAGGGGCGGGGCTCAAGGGCGGAGATGCGTTGGAGGGCATCGTCGATCACGTCTGGGGGGAAAACTGCGGTCCTTGAAGAAGGAGGCCATCTGGGCTGTACGGTATTCGAACTGGTCCTCCTGGGAGCAGATGCGGCGGAGACGAAGGAATTGGGAATATGGGATGGCGTTTTTACAGGGGCCAGGGTGGGAGGAGGTGTAGTCTAGGTAGCTGTGGGTGTCAGTCGGTTTATAGTAAATGTCCGTGTTGATTCGGTTGCCCGAGATAGAAATGGAAAGGTCTAGGAAGGGGAGGGAGGAGTCTGAAATGGTCCAGGTGAATTTGAGGTCGGGGTGGAAGGTGTCGGTAAAGTGGATGAACTGTTCAACCTCCTCGTGGGAACACGAGGCAGCGCCGGTACAGTCATCGATGTAGCGGAGGAAAAGGTGGGAGGTGGTGCCAGTGTAGTTGCGGAAGATGGACTGTTCCACATATCCTACGAAGAGGCAGGCATAGCTGGGGCCCATGCGGGTGCCCATGGCAACTCCTTTGGTTTGGAGGAAGTGGGAGGATTGGAAAGAGAAGTTATTCAGGGTGAGGACCAGTTCAGTCAGTCGAAGGAGGGTGTCAGTGGAAGGGTACTGGTTGGTGCGGCGGGAAAGGAAGCAGCGGAGGGCTTTGAGTCCTTCGTGATGGGGGATGGAGGTGTACAGGGACTGGATGTCCATGGTGAAGATAAGGCGTTGGGGACCGGGGAAGCGAAAATCATGGAGGAGATGGAGGGAATGGGTGGTATCCCGAACGTAGGTGGGGAGTTCTTGGACTAAGGGGGACAGGACCGTGTCGAGGTATGCAGAGATGAGTTCGGTGGGGCAGGAGCAGGCTGAGACAATGGGTCGGCCGGGGCAGTCAGGTTTGTGGACTTTGGGCAGGAGGTAGAAACGGGCGGTGCGGGGTTGTGGGACTATGAGGTTGGAGGCGGTAGATGAGAGATCCCCTGAGGCGATGAGGTTATGGATTGTTGTTAGAACAACAACACCATTTCTCTTTGTGCAATATTTAGGTTTTCATTTTCTGGAAGCAAATTGTGACAAAACGATCAAAGCTAAAAGTGACAATGAACCAAACAGAGCAAGAAGTGGCTGTTATTGACAGGACAAAGTTTATGCTTCACACAGGAGTTTTATCCAAGAAGGATAAAGGGAAATAATAAACATTGATCTGCCTCAGTATGACCTCAGTGAAAACAACCATCATATCAGATGCTGCCATGGCCACCAGGTAGCAAGTGGTGCAGGAAGACAGGCCACACTTTCCAGAGACAAAATATTAAGTGCCACTAAATTAACTGTTGTTAGGGAGAGAAAAGAAAATAGACTAAAATAGTTTGAAGCAAACATGCTATCCGAGTCCAGGCTATCATATCTGTATTTTGATACAAAAAGACATAGACTTTGAATTAAGCAAATGGTTAAACATCATAACTGTGATCTCATTTAATCTCAGACATGCCTACTCCAAGGTTTAATACACAGAGTTTATGGGATAAACCTTAGTCCACTTCCCAAAAACTGACTGACATCTTTGTAAGTTTCAATGAGATTTTTGAACCTTGATTTAACTGACTTTGCAGTTTGAGCATTTCCCAGCCTGGTGTGGGAAATCAGGAAGCTGAAGGGAGGCAAACCCAGAATCAGTGAAAATGTAAGCACACTTCTTATCAGGCTGGACAAATGGGAATGGTTTTCTTTGACTTAGCTCTCCTATTTTAGAGTCACGAGAAGCTAAAGCTGCACAATGTTGAAGATCGGTTCCCATTCCGGTTGTATCTTCAGATCGTACTGGGATTTGGTCAATTTAAGTTTGGTCAGACATTCCTAATTTTAGACATTACCTGGACCAGAATTCCACTCCAGATTCCACCACGTTACCCCATTTCCCATCACACCTCTGGATGATGAGTTGAGTGGCCTCTTGTAGATGAGTAACAGAAGGTCCAAATACGAGGATGAAGCCCTGTATGGAAGAGTTGTCTTCTGACCAAAGTTTAAACAGGTTGCCAAAGAATCATATCATGAGCAGTGACCTCAGTCCCAAAGTGGACCAAATGCAGCTGGACCTCAGTTTGCTCTGGATTCCCCATTTGGGTAGGGGTGGGAGCAGGACAGCAAGATGAGCTGGGACGATGAAGCAAATAGAAACAAAACCAAAGCTTTTGGAACAGATTCAATTCTGTAGAAGGGTCACCTAGCTCAAAACTTTGACTTTGCTTTCTCTCCACAGATGCTGCCAGACCTGCAGTGTTTCTCCAGAAATTTCTGTTTCTGATTCGATAATATCAATTTTTCTTTTGCAGGCATCGCTGGTTTAGATATCATTGGACTAAACAGTCATGCCAACTACAATCAGAACCTCACTTGTATCCGACGCAGTAAATCAAAACTCCAAAGTTAATTGAGACTAACCGACCAGTTTGAAAATATATGATATAAAGTGACCTGGTATCTGCAGAAAGACGGTCAGCAGTATCAGTCCCACAGTAAAACCAGCATATTTACACAGTTTCTGTACAAACCCACTTACCCGGAATACCAATGATGGCCAGGATCATGTCATATCTCCCCGTGTCTGCGTGGGTTTCCTCCGGGTGCTCCGGTTTCCTCCCACAGTCCGAAGATGTGCAGGTCAGGTGAATTGGCCGTGCTAAATTGCCCGTAGTGTTAGGTGAAGGGGTAAATGTAGGGGAATGGGTGGGTTGTACTTTGGTGGGTTGGTGTGGACTTGGTGGGCCGAAGGGCCTGTTTCCACACTGTAAGTAATCTAATCTAATATTTTGCTGACATTGCGAATAATTCCGTGCATTTTCTGACTGCATTACTCTGCCTCGAACAACCCGACTGAATTAAACTTGGAGAAAATGAAGCCAATCATCTATATTTTCTGGATGGTCCCGAGAATGGATGGATTGTCTTATGAACAAACATTAAACAGTTTGGGACTGTACTCACTGGGATTCAGAAGAATGAGCCGTGATCTCATTGAAACATAGGCTTTGACAGGGAAAATGCAGAGAGGATGTTTCCTCTCATGGGAGGCTTGGCCAGTTCACTAAACCTGCTCATCTTTGGAATGTGGGAGGAAACTGGAGCATCCTGAAGAAACCCACACAGACACAAGGAGAACGTGCAAACTCCACCCAAAGTTACCAGTTTGTTGATGGCATTTGGAGGTGGCAGAAATGGGGCTTATGCAGTGTATAGATACCTAACTCAATGCTGGTTTTCTTCCATTGACCAGTCCCTTCCCACTTACATCTATAATTTCTCTGATACTTTATGTCAGTTTCAGAATTTCCAGTTTGCAGGCTCTAGCCACCTCCCCTTGACCGTGGACAAGCAATTCTTTCCCCATCCATCCCATCAGGGTGGTCTCAGGGCTCTCTGCTTCTTCTTGGAAAAATGGCCTGATGGGCCCTACCCACCACCACTCTCCTCCACCTGGCTGAGCTTATCCTCATCTGAACAGCTTCTCTTAATGGCACTCACCTTCTTCAGGTCAGAGAGGTGGCCATTGATACCCACATAGAGCCCAGTTATGTTGTCTCTTTGTGGGGTATGTGGACAAGGGAAGAAAAGCAGAATTGAGTTAGGTCTCTCTACACTCCATAAGCCCCATTTCTGCCACCTCGAAATGTCATCAACAAATATGTCCTCCCATCTCCTCTCCTCCCGTGTCAGCCTTCTGCAAGGACTATTCCCTCTGGGAGACTCTGGTGCACTCTTTCTTCATTCTGCAACCCCAGAAGGTGAAATATCTGTCCATTTACTTTCTCCATCATCAATACCTCAGCGGCTAAACACACCTTCTAGATGAAATCATGCTTAATCTATACTTCACTCGATTTAGTTTACTGCAATCCTTGCTCAAAATGTGGTCTCTACTACACTGGAGAAACAAAGCATAGATTGGGTGACTGCTTTGCAGAACATCCATGTTCTGTGTGCAAAAAAATGTCCCTGAGCTTCCAGTTGCTTGAAACTTCAGCATCCCATCTTGCTCTCTGACCTACATCACTGTGTCAGGCTTGCTGCATTGTTCCAGAACAGTGCCTCATTTCCTATTTGAGAGCTCTAGAGCCTTCTAGACTCTGAGTTCAACAATTTTAGAACTTGAAACACCTTCTCCCATTCCTTACCCCAACCCCAAGCCTTGTCCTTGCATGGTCTGCTATTACATACAACCCATTATTAGCCAGTAATTTATCCCCCTATTAGCTATTTGATTTCCCAGGCTGCTCCACTTCTCCGTCTGCCCAACTGTTTATCTCTCTCTCTGGGCTTCATCTCCACTTTACTCCTTCCCTCCCTCACCCCAACCCACTCTATCTTCTGCATTAAAAAAAAACACTTTCCTAGTGACTAGCAGCTCTGTGGAAGAGTCACTGGACCCAAAATGTTAAATCTTGATTTCTCTCCACAGCCACTGCCAGACTTGCTAAAGTCTTCCAGCAAATTCTGTTTTTGTTGGTGATATTACAACAGATTACTTACAGTGTGGAAACAGGCCCTTTGGCTGAATAAGTCCACACCGACCCACAACCCACCCAGACCCATTCCCCCCCTCACCTAACACTACAGGAAATTTAGCATGGCCAATTCACCTAACCTGCTCATTTTTGGACTGTGGGAGGAAACCGAAGCACCAGGAGGAAACCCACGCAGACACGGGGACAATGTGCAAACTCCACACTGACAGTCACCTGAGGCGGGAATTGAACCTGGGTCTCTGGCACTGTGAGGCAACAGTGCTAACCACTGTGTCACCCAGACTTGCTAAAGTCTTCCAGCAAATTCTGTTTTTGTTGGTGATATGTTGTGATTTATTTAATTAAATGCTGATTGGAAGCTGCTGCCGTTCCAGGCCAATCATGTGATGCTGGAGGACCAAACAGAGATAGGGAGGGTAGTCGTGACTGAAGATGTTCATAGATATAGGAAGGTTTACTTCTGCAGATTATTTAGACATGGAGGGTATGGAGTCTGACGGATTTTCCAGAGGAACAGTAATTTTAGTTGGAGACAGTTTCACAGATAAGGGACCATAAGTAACTTCCTCCATTTTGGTCAATTTGGGAAGGTTTGAAGGGGAGGGTGACATTTACACAGGTAGGGGTGTAAGAGCTGGAGAAGGTTATGGAGATGAGTAAATGCATGGAGATACAGGAGGAACTTACATTGATAGAGTGGGTGCTGGCGACAGGAGGATGTCACACAGATAGTGAGTCTTGTCAGAACTGGATTGGGAGAGTCACAGGCTTTCATTGGGTTCGCAGATCGGGAGGGCTGCAGGGATCTGAAAGGATTGTCGAGTCTCCAGCGAGTGATCGTGTCTTTAGGACTGGAAGAGGTTATGTTGATACAGAACCATTGAAGACAATGTATGCTGTTTTCTTTTTCTTGAACACAGCCTCAATATCCCTCAAGAGCCAGGGATCCCTAAATCTGCCAGCTTTTCCATTAACTCTAATAGGGACACACTGGCCCTGGATTCTTGACAACACACTTTTAAAAGCCTCCCATTTGTCAACTATTCCTTTTCCTTGAAACAGACTCACCCCGTTGATGGGAGCATGATGTGGAGGAGCCTGTGTTGTACGGGGGTGGGCAAAGTTAAAAATCATGCAACACTAGCTTCTCATCCAATAGGTTTATTTAGAGGCACTTGGTTTCAGAGCGCTGCTTCTTCATCAGGTGGTTGTGGAGCCAATCATAATACATAGAATTTATAGCAACAGGATAGTAGTGTCATGGAATGTAATATCAAACAAATTTAGTGTTAATTTTATCTTTTGGGATGATCATCTGCACTTTGAAAGTTCATGTTTTGAAATAAAGATGTTGGACTATAACCCGATGTTGTGTGATTTTTAATTCACTCAATCGACCCCTGCTCGATCCTGCCTAATGGCTACAAACCTGGCCCTGCTCAGTTTAAGACAATAATCTGTGGAGCTGTCTGATCTTTTTCCATAACTATGTTAATATGAAGACAGTTGTGGTCACTGGACCCAAAGTTCTCTTCGACTGACACTTCAGTCACTTGGGGTAAAAAAAAATGAGGTCTGCAGATGCTGGAGATCACAGTTGAAAATGTGTTGCTGGTTAAAGCACAGCAGGTCAGGCAGCATCCAAGGAATAGGAAATTCGACGTTTCGGGCATAAGCCCTTCATCAGGAATGAGGAGAGGATGCCAGGCAGGTTAAGATAAAAGGTAGATAGGAGGGACTTGGGGGAGGGGCGATGGAGATGTGATAGGTGGAAGGAGGTCAAGGTGAGGGTGATAGGCCGGAGTGGGGTGGGGGCGGAGAGGTTAGGAAGAAGATTGCAGGTTAGGAGGGCGGTGCTGAGTTGCGGGAACCGACTGAGACAAGGTGGGGGGAGGGGAAATGAGGAAACTGGAGAAATCTGAGTTCATCCCTTGTGGTTGGAGGGTTCCCAGGCAGAAGATGAGGCGCTCTTCCTCCAACCATCGTGTTGTTATGTTTTGCCGGTGGAGGAGTCCAAGGACCTGCATGTCCTCGGTGGAGTGGGAGGGGAGTTAAAGTGTTGAGCCACGGGGTGGTTGGGTTGGTTGGTCCGGGCGTCCCTGAGGTGTTCTCTGAAGCGTTCCGCAAGTAAGCGGCCTGTCTCACCAATATAGAGGAGGCCACATCGGGTGCAGCGGATGCAATAGATGATGTGTGTGGAGGTACAGGTGAACTTGTGGCGGATATGGAAGGATCCCTTGGGGCCTTGGAGAGAAGTGAGGGGGAAGGTGTGGGCGCAAATTTTACATTTCCTGCGGTTGCAGGGGAAGGTGCCGGGAGTGGAGGTTGGGTTGGTGGGGGGTGTGGACCTGACGAGGGAGTCACGAAGGGAGTGGTCTTTGCGGAACGCTGATAGGGGAGGGGAGGGAAATATAACACTTTAACTCTCCCTCCCACTCCACCGAGGACATGCAGGTCCTTGGACTCCTCCACCGGCAAAACATAACAACACGACGGTGAAGGAAGAGTGCCTCATCTTCCGCCTGGGAACCCTCCAACCACAAGGGATGAACTCAGATTCCTCCAGTTTCCTCATTTCCCCTCCCCCCACCTTGTCTCAGTCGGTTCCCTCGAACTCAGCACCGCCCTCCTAACCTGCAATCTTCTTTCTAACCTCTCCGCCCCCACCCCACTCCGCCTATCACCCTCACCTTGACCTCCTTCCACCTATCACATCTCCATCGCCCCTCCCCCAAGTCCCTCCTCCCTACCTTTTATCTTAACCTGCCTGGCACCCTCTCCTCATTCCTGATGAAGGGCTTATGCCCGAAACGTCGAATTTCCTGTTCCTTGGATGCTGCCTAATCTGCTGTGCTTTAACCAGCAACACATTTTCAACTTCAGTCACTTGCCTGACTTCGGTTTCTGAGGGGAGGTCCAGTGTTTCTCCCATCTGAGTAGAGTGGGGCCCTCTATATATTGATCTCGGAAACTTTCTTGGACACATTGAACAAATTTCATCCGACACTCTGAGTGTCCCAGTCAATGCAATAGAAGTTAAAATCTCCAAACAGTACTACTCTATTATTTCTATAGGTACCTGCAAACTCTTTACACTTCTGTTCCTCTCGTACTCGCTGTCTATTTGTGGGTCTAGAACACCATCATAGTAGACTGACCATCCCCTTTTTGTTGCTCACTTCTCACCATATGTCCTCATTTGATGACCCCTTAACAGTATCCTCTCTAAGCACTGTTTTTACGTCCTCCCTTATCAAAAGGACAACTCCCCTTCCTCACTTACTTGTCCCTCTGTCACGCCTGTAGCTTCTGTATCCTGGGACATTGAGCTGCCAGTCCTGCCCTAACCTCAGCATGTTTCTGTTATGGCTATCCCAGTCCCCAGAGCTAATCCATGCTTTGAGCTCGTCTGCCTTAACAGTCAGGCCTCGTGTATTGAAATGAATGCCCTTTAAACCAAGTGTGTTTTCTATTCCTTGACTGTGCCCCTGGATATCCTGAATAGAAAACTTGGTCTTGATGGCTAATGTATTTTCCCCTGACTTTTCAATGGTCCCTTTCTTATTAAGAGTCCCAAACTGCTGCTTAACTAATTTATACATTCCAGAGTAACACTACCAAATCTCCCCGCAGTGAAACTGGTGATCCTCTGGCTCAAGCCCAACCCATCCCCTTGTCCAGGTCATCCCTAACCCCGAAGAGATCCCAATGACCAAAAAACTGAAAACCCTGCCCCTACACCAGCTCCTCAGCCACACATCCATTCGACCTATCTTTCTATTTTTATATCCACTGGTGAGTGGCACTGGGAGTAATCTGGAGATCACTATCCTTGAGGTCAGCTTTTTAACTTCTTACCTAACGTGCGATACTCATTTCACAGGAGCCCATTCCCTTTGTCTACCTCTGTCATGTGGACCGATGTACACAATGACCTCTGGCTGTTCACTCTCCACTTTAAGAATATTCCATAACCGCTCAGAGACATCCTTGACACAGTTACCCGAGAGGCAGCACAACATCCTGGTTGTGCAGCCACACATTCTCCTGTCTATCCCCTTCACAACGGATTCTCCTGTCATTACTGGTATCGTTAGACAGGATCTGACAAACAGACTGGGAGGAAATGCCTGCAGTTGGGGCCTTATTTGCAAGTGGGAATATTTGAAAGTGATACGGTAAGGATTCATGTCCAGTGTGTTCCTTGAAGAGTGAATGGCAAAGGCAGCAAGTTCAGCAAATACTGATCAAGTGATATCGTGAGTTTGGTAAAGAAAATACAGTGCAATAAACACAGGTGAAGCCCTTTACAAGTATAGAGAGGGCAAGGGGTCCTTAGAAAAGAGGGTCAAACAATGGTCATGAAACATCCTTGGCAGATAGTGCCATGGAAAAGCCACAAGGTATTTTACCAGTACAGTTAGAGTCAGAGGATTACTGGGGAATGCATGAGGACTGTTAGGCACCAAAGAGACAATCTGTGTCTGGAGCCAGAGGTAGTAGGTGAGGTTTTCAATGAATACTTCCCATCTGTATTCACACAGGAGAAAGGCATTGTAGCTGGGGATTTCAGTTGGGATGGTGAGGCGCTGGAACATGTTAAGATCAATCAGGAGGAGGTAAAAACGTTTTAACAGGCATAAAGGCGGAGGAATCCCCAGTGCTCAATGAAATGCTGTGGGAGGTAAGGGAGGAGATTGCTGGGGCCCTGGTGGATATATTTAATACGTTGATGGCCACAGGTGAAGTGCAGAATGACTGGAGGACAGCTAATATGGTTCAGTTGTTCAAGAAGGGCAGCAGGGATAGGCCAGGTAATTACAGAACAGCTCGTCTGACATCAGTGGGAGGGACATTATTGGGAACAATTCTGAGGGATAAAATGCATCAACACTTCGAAAGGCAGGGATCAACTTGGCTGCATCATCCCGGATTTGGTAGAGGAAGATGCTGCCTCAGGAATTCAGTTGAATACTTTGAAATGTCCTCTCAAAATATTGAGGAGAGCATTGGCAATGATGTGGGTTACATGGAGGTCAGTAAGGTCTTGGACAATGTCCCACATGGAAGGCTGGTCCAAAAGGGAAGAGACCATGGAATCCAAGACAAGTTGTCAAATCGGATCCGCACCTGGTGGAGGCCTGTTTTTCTATTTGGAAGCATTTCACCAGCCGGTGTACCATAGGGACCTGTGCAGGAGCCATTGCTGGTTATTATGTACGTTACTGACTTGGATGTGAAAGCAGAAGGTATCATTAGTAGGTTTGCAGATGACATAAACGGTGAGGGTGCTGTTCACAGTCAGGAGGATGGTCTCAGGTTCCAGTCTAAAATCGATTAGATGAGCAGAGTAAACTCAGATGTAGTTTACTTCTGATCAGTGTGACGTCAAATCCTGTGGAAGGTATGATAGACAGAATGAATAGAAGTCCTTGTGGAGTATTGAGGAACACAGGAGTGTTGGTGTCCAAGTCCATTGATCCCTGAAGGTGTCAGCACAGATAGACCGGATGGGGAAGGAGCCTGAACTGGAAGCAGGAAGGTGACCCATATCCTGATGGGGTGAGTTGCTGGAGCTGCTCGAGAAGATTTAAACTAGTCTGGCAAGGCTGTGGGGCCCTCAACAGTTAAGGCATATGACCCCAGGGCACGGGTGGAGTCCTGGGAATGGGATATAATAGGTCTCGTAGAATTGCGGAACAGATTGACTGGCAGCAGCTCAATTTTCCGTGGAATAGATGCTATGGGAAGGATTGAACTGGAGGCAGAAGAAGAGCAGCGGTGATGGGTTTGATTGAGGGAAACATCACAGCAGTATTTAGAGAGAATATTCACTCGGAATCACCCAGTTAAACAATATTAGTGGAACTGAGAAAAAAAAGTTCATCAGTTTGCTATGATTGTACTGCAATTGTACTACAGCGGTAGTTAGTGGGAGCTGGAGCAGCAAATCTGTCAGGAGATCTCAGATATGTGTTAGAATAAGGGAGTTGTAATCGTTGGGAATTTCAACCTTTCCAACCCTGAACTGGGATTGCTACAGTAAAAAACATTTGGAAGTAAGGAATTTGTCAAGTATGTTCCAGAAACTCCCAGTCAATATGTAAACGGCCCAACTGGAGAATGGGGCTAAACCTGCCCTCACCTTGGGAAATAAAGTAGGGAACAGGACTGAGGTGTTAGTGGGGAGGGGGGGGGGCAATTTGGAAAGTCACCACAATTAGTTTGGAAATAGCTTTGGTAAATCACAGGCCCTGGTCCACAGGTTCAAGTGAGAAAATGGAGCAAGACCAGTCTTGATGGTATTAAACATGATAATTTTTGAAGGTGGAAGCCATTTGCAGATAAAGAGAAATCTAGCAAGTGTGAGTATTTTAAATGGGAAATAAAATGCATGTTCCCGTTTGTGTGCAGCTCTATGCTGACAGAATTAAGAAACACTGGCTGACTGTTCATGCTCTGGCGAAGAAGAAGAAGGCACATGTCAGGGAGAGCCAGCTGGATCAAGGGAATCCCTGACGATCACAGGGGTTGCACGAATACACTTTGGATAGAAATCAGGAATGCAAAAAGTGTCATGAGATAGCTTTGGCGGATAAGGTTAAGGAGAATCCAAAGAGAGTTTACACATGTGTTAAGAGCAAAAGAATAGCGAGGGACAAAACCAGTATCCATAATGATCAACGAAGCCAACGGTGTGTGAAACCACAAGATCTGAAACAAATATTTCAGTTTGCAACTTACTGTGGTAAAGTCTAAGGAGCTCTGGGAACTAAACAGTGTTTGGCTTGACCACTTCTGGAATACTGTGTGCAATTCTGGTCTCAGTGCCATCGGAAAGATGCTGTGGAACTTGAAAACGTTCAGAGAAAAATGAGCAAGGATGTTGCCAGGGGTGGAGTGTTTGAGCTACAGGGAAATACTTAATTAACTGGTGCGATTTTCACTTGAACATGGGAGGCTGAGGAGTTATCCTATCGCGTTTTTTTAAAATCATGATGGGCATCAATAGGTGAATAGTCAAGACATTTTCTCCCAACTTGGGGAGTCCAAACTACAGGGCATAGCTTTAAACTGTGAGTGGAACTGTGAAAAGAGATCTAAGAGACAGCTGGTTCCCACAGAGGATGGCACATGTATGGAATAAGCTGCCAGAGGAAGTAATGGAGGCTGGTATAGATTCAACAGACATCTGGATGGGTATATGAACATGAAGGGTTTACAGGAATTTTGGCAAAATTCTGGCAAATGGGACTAGAAACATCATGCAGGAGTTGGTACAAAGGGTCTGTTTCCATGCTGTACATCTCTATGACGCTATGTTTTGAAATGAGTCCACGTTATAGAAGAGGAGGTGCTGCAGGCTGCAAAATCCAAAGGTAGATCAATCCCCAGGATTGATCCAGAGTATCTCAGGACATTTGGGAAGCTGGGAAAGAGATTGCAGCAAGATGATATTTGTACCATTGACACCATGAAGACTGGAGGGTGGAATAGTGGACAGTGAAGGAGGTTTGATAAAATTACAAAGGGATCTTGAGGATATGGGTAAAATGGCTGGAAACCTTGGATGGAGTTCAATCTGAATAAATGTGAGGTAATGCAATTGGTACAGCAAACAAGGGCAGATCCTATTTAATAAATGGCAGGACCTTCGGTAGTGTTGTAAAACAGAGACACCTCGGGGTTCAGGTACATAATTCTTCGAAGTGTGCGACATGGAGAGACAGGATGGTTATGAAGGTACTGCCACACTTGACTTCATTACTTAGTCCTTTGGGTATAGGAGTTGGGAAGTCACATTTAGATTGTACAGACCATTGGTGAGGGCTCTTCTGGAATACTGTGTCCAGTTCTGGTCGCCCGGTTATAGGAAGGATATTATTAAGCTGGAGTGTGTTCAGATGAGATGTACCATGATACTGTTGGGTGTGGAAGGTTTCAGTAATAAAGAAGGGCTGGATAGACTAGAATATTTCATTGAAGCCTGAATGTTGAGAGGCGACCTGATAGAAGTTAATACAATAATGAGGTAGATAGATATAGTTATATTTTACCGTGGACAGGGGAGTTTCAAAACAGTGTGCATTTTTAAGTTTAGAGGAGAGACATTAAAAAGAAAGACATGAGGGACAAATTGTTGCACAGTGCAAGGTTTGCATGTGGAATTAATTTTGCGAACAAGGGGTGAACATCAAGACAATTACAATGTTGAAAAGACATTTGGATTAGTACAGGAAGAGGAAAGGTTTGAAGGGATATGATCCAGAAATAGGCAGGTGGGACGGGATTAGTTTTAGATTTTATTCAGTTGAAGCTGAACAGTTTCCATGCTGTATTATTCGAAATATAATGTGAGTCGTTATTTGAGACGGAATGCAAGGGAAAGCCAGGGAACAACGTACTGATGAGCCAGCCATCAGGGTGGGTAAGTTATTGGAGATCATTCAGAGAGGTAGGATACCCATGCATTTGGAAAGACAAGGACTGCAAACCGACAGTCAGCATGGCTTTGTGAATGGGAAAACATGTCTCATAAATTTGTGGATGGCTATATGAATAGGAAGGGTTTGGAGGGATATGGGCTGAGTGCTAGCAGGTGGGACTAGATTGGGTTGGGATACCTGGTCGGCATGGACGGGTTGGACCGAAGAGTCAATTTCCATGCTGTACATCTCTATGACTCTATGACTCTATGTGAGCAAGGAGAGAGATGAAGGCAGAGCAACAGACGCCGTTTCTCGATTCAGCAAGGGAATGAAAATGGTTGAGCATGATACATTGGTTATTAAGGTTGGATACCAAAGGATTAGTGTGAGCGAGCCATCTGCATACAAAGTGGGATCTTGAGAATATGGGTGAAATGGCTGACAAACCTTGGATGGAGTTCAATCTGAATAAATGTGAGGTACTGCAATTGGTACAACAAACAAGGTAGATACTATTTAATAAATTGCAGGACCTTCGGTAGTGTTGTAAAACAGAGACACCTCGGGGTTCAGGTACCTAATTCTTGGGAGGCAGAGGATGGTGGTAGAGGGTTGTTCAGACTGGAAGCCTCTGACCAGCGGTGTGCCATAAAGACTGGTGCTGGGACGACTGCTTTGCATCATTTACATAAACGATATGAGTAAAAATATAGGAGTCCCTGTTAGCATGTTTGTGGATATCAGGATTAGTGGGATAGTGGGCAGCGATTACAGTTATAAAGGGGGTCTTAATCAACGGGGACTCTAGGCCAAGGAGAGAAAAATGAAATTTAATTCAGGTGCCGGATTTTTGTTAAGAGAAACCAGGGAGGACTAACACAGTTAATGGTCGTGCCCTGGCCAGTGTGGTCGAATGGAGAGAGACCAAGGGGTGCAGTGACATTGTTCCTTGGAGGTGGCATCACAGGTGGACAGCGTGGTGAAAGTAGCATTTGGTACACTTCATAGGTCAGGGCATTGAGTACATGAATTGGAGATATTTGTAATATTGTCATCAATATTTCTCCTGGGCAGAGGAGGCTACGGGGTGAACTTATAAAGGTTTGTAAAACTGTGCGGGCCATAAGTAAGGTGAACAGCCAAGGGTAGGTGAGTTCAAAAGCAAAGCGTATAAGTGTGAGGTGAGAGAGCAAAGATTTAAAGAACCAGCTGAGGAACAACATGTTCCACAGAAGATGGTGCATAGATGGAACAGACTATTGTAGGAAATACGTAAAAGCAAGTACAATGACAACATGGAAAAGGCACTTGGGCAGGAATATGGAGAGGAGATGTTTGAAGGGCCATGGGCCAAATGCGGGAAACGTGACTTGTCACATTTAGGAAAGTTGGGCAGCATGGACAAGTTCAGCCAAAGAGTCATGCAGCACAGAAACAAACCCTACGTCTCCAGTTATTGGAGGAGAGACTATCAAGACATGCTGTCAAGACTGAAGCAAGTTAGAGAGATATGGATGGTAGCCTGGACTGGAGCAGAATTCAAATATGTGAAGGGATTGGTGAGAGGGGAGGAGATGACAGATACAGGATCTGTTTTTGGCGTTATAATGATTAAAGTCACTGATGCACGAGACATGCATAGATACAGTGTTGGAGAGGGAACACAGAACAGATTGTTCCCAGGCAGCATTCCCATCCTCACGTGAGAGGCCTGCTTTCCCCTCTGTTGTACTGATGCTCACTAAGACAGCACAGGCCTGGATTGATAACTGTGACACTCCCAATGC
The DNA here is from genome assembly GCF_020745735.1 of Hemiscyllium ocellatum. NCBI lineage: Eukaryota > Metazoa > Chordata > Chondrichthyes > Orectolobiformes > Hemiscylliidae > Hemiscyllium > Hemiscyllium ocellatum. Next base: position 99,422,018 of record NC_083413.1, on the reverse strand, counting down.
TCTCTGAATACAAGAATACTTCAAGTAGGGATGGTGATTGAGTGTGGCGAGTGTCTGTACTATGTTCCCCCTACAGCATTGTATCTGTGTCATGTTTTGTTACCCAATGTTTGGAGCCCTCTCATTGCCGTCTGCTCTGTACACTGTGAATGATCTTACCTCGCTGCAGGATTTATTGAAGGCTCCAGATCTCACTGCCCTTCGTATTTCTGGCTGACCAATCATCTTCAATGAGGTGATGGATGAGACACATCCATCAGTTAGGAAGTTTATTGAGTGATGAACTTCCTGAGTATGTACAGAAGACAGAGGAATGGACAGAATGGGAAATTAGACTGATGCAGTCAGGGCTACACAGGTCAAACGGCACTGTGTCCCACATAGATCTGGAAAATCCCAAGCTCCATTCCTGGCCTGTGCAACCTCGTCTCTCAGGAGTGGAGAATTCTGTTGGCTCAGGATCTGGAGCAGCTGCAAGAGCGAGAGGCCCTGACAGAGGCAGCAATTAGACCCACACTGAGATGGATACCACATGGAGAGATACTGAGTGATATCACCAGTGTGCAGGAAGGTGTCAATATCAAATAATTGAGCAGGAAGAACGGGTTTTGATTCATATTGCACTGGGATGAGCAACCTGTGAACGGGTGAAGTGATGGCCATGTGGTATTACCGTGAGGCAATTTATGCAGAAACTCAGCGAATGTTCCTTGGACATAGGTTCAAATCCCACCATTGCAAATGATTGAATGTGAATTAAATGCTTCAAAAAGGATGTAATTTAAAAAACTGTAAATGATTATTAAACAAATGCTAATGTTAAGAAAAATCCATCGGGTGCATTGATGTCTTTAGTGAAGTAATCTAAGATGGGACTGGTATATCACAGGGATTACAGAACAACAGCTGAGGGAGGGACAGGACAGGCAGCTCAATGCCCCAGGGGACAGATGCTGCAGGAAGGACAGAAGGGGAGCTGAGAGAGGAGGAGAGCTGCTGGTTGTGATTGGGGTGAAACATCACAGCAGGGACTGAGAGAGGAGATTCCTGCGGGACCGCCCACTGACGCTGTGTTCATGGAATTCATCAGTAACAATGGGGCTTCCCTTTCCTCTGATTGTTCTACAGACCCCGATAGCCCCGCCCCCCTGCACCTTGACCTTCTCAAGATGGCGGCCCCGAGGCCCGCGCTCCCTCTTCCCTCAAACAAATGGCGGCCATGACCCTGGGCCCCTTCCCTGGTCAGAGACCGCCACCTCCTTCCCCGGGCATAGACTCTCTTCTTAACCTCTATCCGGGATCTGTGAATTCTCTCCGCTCCTTTCTCCCAGTGAGGCTCCCACACACCGGCTCTGGGCGCCCTCTCTGAAGCCGATCGCAGCCGCTGCCGGAGAAAGCAGCTCCATGTCTCTGTGTTCTGATCAATGTGACACTGCGCATGCGTCTAATGTTATCGGTGAGTTTATAGAGAATATTCATATCCGCACAGAATCATGGGTGACATTTTAGACGTTAACAATTGCTCTCTCGAGTGCAGTTATAGAGATGTCTAGCATAGGACTATAAGACATAGGAGTGGAAGTACGGCCATTCAGCCCATCGAGTCCACTCCACCATTTCATCATGGATGATGGGCATTTCAACTCCACTTACTGGCATTCTCCCCGTAGCCCTTAATTCCTCGTGACATCAAGAATTTCTCAACCTCTGCCTTGAAGACATTTAGCATCCCGGCCTCTACTGCACTCTGCGACAATGAATTCCACAGGCCCACCACTCTCTGGCTGAAGAAATGTCTAAGCATTTCTGTTCTGAATTGACCCCCTCTAATTCTAAGGCTGTGCACATGGGTCCTAGTCTCCTCGCTTAACAGAAACAACTTCCTAGCGTCCACACTTTCCAAGCCATGTATTATCTTGTAAGTTTCTATTAGATCTCCCCTTAACCTTCTAAGCTCCAATGAATACAATCCCAGGATCCTCAGCCATTCCTCGTATGTTAGACCTACCATTCCAAGGATCAACCGTGTGAATCACCGCTGGACACGCACCAGTGCCTGTATGTCCTTCCTGAGTTGTGGAACCCAAAACTGGACACAGTACTCCAAATGAGGCCTAAACAGAGCTTTATAAAGTCTCAGTAGCACATCACTGCTTTTATATTCCAACACTGTTGAAATAAATGACAACATTGCATTCGCTTTCTTAATCACGGACTCAACCTGCATGTTAACCTTCAGAGAATCCTCGACTAGCACTCCCAGATCCCTTTGTACTTTGGCTTCATGAATTTTCTCACCTTTTAGAAAGTAGTCCATGCTTATATTCTTTTCTCCAAAGTGCAAACAGACTGTTCAGAACAACTGAACCATAACAGCCAAGTATGTAAATTACCAATCGTTCTGAGAGTTTGAAAATCAATTGGATACATGTACGTTATCAGATTTACATCTCAACTATTTCTTAAAATCTCACATTGATTTATGCTCCACGATGTAGGTAGAATGATCAATCCTGCAAAACAGTTTGCTTTCTGACCAATCCTGAAGCGTTCACTCTCCGAGAATGCGTTGGCCCCGCTTCTCACTCACTCTGTTTGGAGGACCGGCCGCTGCTCGGTCCTCCAGTTCTGCTCCTTCCTCATCATTGCAGAGTTGATTCAGGCATGATGCACAGGCTAAGGGACAAGGAAAGTTAGAGTCGATACCTTGTGATGCGGTGAAAATACCCCAAATCTTGGACTGAGAAGCCTGGGTTCAATTCACAGCTTGTGCAGGTGTGTGTAATAACAACTTTGAACAGGCTCATTAGGAAAAATAAGGGAAGTCAGGAACAGAGTTCAAACGACAGAAAATGCATGCAACGTGGTGGGCCTCTCAATGTCAGATGATTTTAGTCTTTACCAAGTGTTTTAGGGCCCCTGAACAGACGGTTGCACCCCTAGTGCATAACCAGATACCACAATTGTGGAGCAAAGTGTTGTGTTGGGATATAGAGTTGCTTTTTTGGAGGTGAAAATATGTGAGAAGGTTTTGTATGGAGTTACCTGTAACCCTCCTGTTGCAGCATCGTTTTATTGCCCTGGCTCTACCTCGTACATATTTGATTAAAAATGTGTTGCTGGAAAAGCGCAGCACGTCAAGCAGCATCAAAGGTGCAGGAGAATCGACGTTTCCGAATAGGATTCCTGAAGAAGGGTTTATGCCTGAAACGTCGATTCTCCTGCTCTGTTGATGCTGCCTGACTGGCTGCGCTTTTCCAGCAACACATTTTTAAGCTCTGATCTCCAGTATCTTCAGTCCTCACTTTCTCCTCATCAATGTTTGGTCGAGATCAGTGACATTTCGAAAGCTCACAATACAAACTCCGTCACTCTATTTAAGACAGTAGAAATCTCTTGTAGCACTATATTCACAGAAAAATGCAGCACAGAACAGGGGCTTCAGTCCTTGATGTTGCGCCGGCCTGTGAAGTATTCTCAGCTCATCCCCCTACAATGTCCCCAAATCATCCATGTGCTTGACTAAAGGATTGTTTACATCTACCTCATGTGGCTGAGTTAGCTACATTGGTGCATTCCACGCTCTAGCCACTCTCTGAAGAAAGAACCTGCCTCTGTCATCTGTCTTAAATCTATCACCCCTCAATTTGTAGTAATGACTCCTTGTACACACTGATGTCATCATCCTCAGAAAAAATACTTTCACTGTCTACCCTATCTAAGCCTCAGATCATCTTGCATATCTCCATAAAATCCACTCTTAGCCTTCTTGCTAATGAGAACAGGTTCAAGTTTCTCAACCTTTCCTCATATGTCCTTCCTTCCAGACCAGGCAACATCCTTGTAAATCTCCTCTACACCTTTTCCAATGCTTCCACATCCTTTACAAAATATGGGCAACAGAACTGCACACAATATCCCGAGTATGGCTGCACCAGCGTTTTGTGTAATTGCAGCATGATATTGCAGCTCTGGAACTCAATCCCTCTACGAATGAAACTGTACACACCATATGCCTTCTTAACAGTACTATCCACCTGGGTGCCAACTCTCAGGGATTTATGTACATGGACTCCGGCATTCCTCTGCAGTCCACACTACCAAGAATCTTTCCATTGACCCAGTACTCTGATTTCCTGTTATTCTTCCCAAAGTGCATCACCTCACATTTAGCTGCAGTGAACTCCATTTGCCACCTCTCAGCCCAATTCTGCAGTTTATCCAAGTCCCCCTGCAACCTGTAACATTCTTCCACACTGTCCACTGCACCACCGACTTTAGAGTCGTCTGCAAATTTACTAATCCATCCACCTATGCCTGCGACTAAGTCATTTACAAAAATGACAAACTGCAGCAGTTGCAAAACAGATCCTTGTGGCACACCACTAGTAACCGGACTCCAGGCTGGATATTTTCCATCAACCACCACTAGCTGCCTTCCTCCAGAAAGCCAGTTTCTAATCCAACCTCCTAAATCACACTCAATTCCATGTCTCTGCATTTGCTCCAACAGCCAACCATGTGGAACCTTATCAAAGGCTTTACTGAAGTCTATGTATACCACGTCAACTGCCCTACCCTCATATACATGCTTGGTCGCATTCTCAAAAAATCAGTGATGTTTGTGAGACACTACCTTCCCTTGCTGAAACCATATTGACTATGTGATATCAAATTGGTGTTTTCTAGATGATTATAAATCTTATCTCTTATAATCCTTTCCAAAACATTTCCTGCAACAGAAGTAAGGCTCACTAGTCTACAATTAACTGGGTCATCTCTACTGTCCCTCTTGATCAAGGGCATTACATTTGTAATCCTCCAGTCCGCTGGTATCAAACCTGTAGATAATGATGACTCAAATATCAAAGCCAAAGGCTGTACTATCTCCTCCCTAGCTTCCCAGAGAATCCTTGGATAAATCCTATTCAGCCCAGGGGACTCGTCTACTTGCCTCAACCCCTACAGTCAATGTTTAGACCAATGAAGGCAAGCATGCCAAATTACTTCTTCACCACTCTTTCTGCCTAAAACTCCACTTTCAAGGAACTATATACCTGCATCCCAAGATGTCTTTTTTTTTCAGCAACACTCCCCAGGGCCCTACCATTAACTGTACGAGATAGTAACTAGATGAAGAACTTTAAAACCAGATTTCATTGAGAAATTTAAAATGAAGGTGCTTAAACTGCATGCAAGGGAAATGTTTTCACTTGCGAGGCTGACCTGAACAGGAAGTTAACATTAATGAATCAAATCAGAAATTCAAAACAAACATTCTCCCCTGATAAAGGTGCCAACATGGAACCACATGACATCTAGAAATGCTTAAGTTGAATATCATGAATATGTTCAAGGGCAAATTGGATAAGTACCTCATGGAGAAATATACAGAAGGATACACTGATGGGATGAGACAAAGTTGGAGTATACTCCTATGGAAAGTAAATATCTGCACTTGCCTGTTGGGCCAAAAGGCACGTTTCTCTGCTGTAAAGTCTCTGTAAATGTCCTGGTCTCCTTAAGTAAAGAATCATTTAGTCACTCACTAATTTGGAAAAAAAAGGTTCCACTAGGGTATAAAAGAGAAATACAAGAGGCATCCCTTCATAAGGTTATACAATTAACAGCCATTATGGAAGGTATCTCTGCAGAGAGAGAGCGCGGTTTAATCTTTGCCTTCTCAGTAGCAGTAGAGTACAGAGCTTTAATCTGTGCTTTGGTTTAACTTGAGCTGGCAAGATCAAGATCTTTACTGAGGTCAGCTTGAATCGCCTTAATAAACCCATCATATAACTGAAAGCAACATGGTGAGAAGATGACATTAAACTTTGGGATGTAAAGAAGTATGCATGACACTACTTTGCAAACTGCACAAGACAAACCACAAATACATTTCTGAATGAAAAAATCTAATTTTAGCTATCTGTAAAATCTGTTAACCACAAAATTAAGAAAGATTAACAGGGATAACAAAAAAAACACAGTAGGTTGAATATCATCAAAAACAAGTTTATTTATTCCAGATTTTCCTCTTAAACCCTTGCACACACCATTCAACATTACAGCAATTCATATATGCAGCATTTAACAAGACAGAGGCCCCAAAGCTGTTTTATTAAAGAATAGTGAGACATCGGTCATGAAGAAGGAAGTGTAAGATCAGAATATACAAGACCCCATTGGAAAAAGGAAGCTCTTGAATGTAGAAAGACAGGACGCTGTGTAGAGGAAATTGAGGAATTAGGTTTGAATGAACGTTAGGCAGAATATATAAACTCCTATTCATGGCACAGAGAAAACAAAACAGAAAAAGGAAACCTGATAGATTACTTTTCCTGAGGATGTCAAGAACAAAACTTCATAGACTCCAACAAATTTTAATTAATGGAGATGGATGCTGATTTGGTTTTCGGAATGCAGTATGAAAACATGTGAAATGTTCTGAACTGCAATCTCTTCATGGTCGCATGTTCCAAACATCCCCAGCTGAAATCTGCAGCGTTGTGGTGGGTTCAATTTCACCTCTAGTTGTGTGATGAGGCTGGCCTCCTGTGCTTTCAATCGCTCCTTTTGACGTTTCTTCTGTCCTTTCTTCAGCTTGTCTACAATGGTCTAGTGCTTTTTAAGTTCGTCCCTCAGTGCACAGATACCAATCTCAATATCACTCTGGACTGACGTAGTTTCTGTAGAAGATCCACCTAGTGGATGTTAACAGGTCTCATTAAAAACAAACTGAATTTGGACACTACATTAGTGGATAAGAGATATATGCAAATCTGCATAACACTTGGTCACACTTCTCACACCCTGTTCAACAACTTTAATCAAACCTGCGGTGCCACTGACAAAACCCTCGCGCAATGAACACACTGACCTCTTGGCAGCCACGGTGTCGTCATACACATCTACGAATCAGACCTGCAGTATCACCGTACACACCAGCCGATCACACAGCAGAACTTTCTGGGCAGTCAGCATCGGTAAGCATGGTGCAATTATGGTCAGAAACATATTGAGGAAAAAGCCAAAATAAGAAGGTAGAGACAAAAAGCTTGCAAAGGATATGCATTTGAAGGACAGGAGAGGAATGGGATTTGGAACGGAATTCTGCAATGAGGCTACTATACATGGCCAGGATTTAAGTTAACTCTGGAAGAGGTGCACCAGTCAGGGATCTTAAACCCACAAGAGGATGGAGGACGATGTTAGACTAAAAGTCATAAAGTAAGGCAGGGATTCATCATTAAAGACTTTCAAAAATGTGACAATTAGATTTGAGAAGTTAGAGGTTTAGGAGGCAAAAGTCATTAATGTCAAACTGATAGTTTTCACAAGAAGAGCTCGTTCCAGAATACAGGCAGCAGACTTTGGGAAGTGCTCACATTTATGGAGTATAAGGAGAAATCCCTGACCAAAAGAGGATGGAATTATCAAGTCTGTTGCTGAGAGTTATGGGTGATGAGACAGGATACATGTACCTTTACAGAGACAGATTTGTGGTCAGTAAATGCTGGGTTCACTCGAGACTGGAATATGCTGCTGAGATATAAAGGATTTGGACCAGATGAGGATAGCAAATGGAAGGCTAGAGTGGCGAAGTGATGCAGCTGGGGAGTCAGAAATAGTATGAGTTGATTTTTCTTCGTTGAATACTTCCATTGCACTCATTTGTTTTTCTGAAAAGCTGGTCCCATTCTTTTTACAATTTAGACAGATGCAACATGACCGAAGTTACAGACCAATGAATCAAACTTGCATCAGTATTAAGCTCTTACTGTTTGAGCTCAAGAGATTCCAAAGGAAACTGTCATAACTAGATGTTAAGAGACAATCTAGCAAACGTATGCTGACTTATTCTGGGCTGTCGGCCTCCCTGATGGTGACAACACGGTATTGAGCAAAAACTCGAGGGAAAGCCTTCTGTGACAGAACTCATGTCATCATCCCACCATGAATTCAATAAAATGAAAAATCTGGAATTAAGAGTCTAATGAAAACCATGAATTCATTCTCGATTGTGAGAGAAAAAAAAACTATCTGGTTCACTAATGTTCTTCAGGGAAGGAAACTGACATCCTGACCTGGTCCGTGTGACTCCAGACCCATAGCAATGTGGTTCACTGATACTTAACTGCTCTGTGCACAATTATGGAAGGGCAATAAATACTGGCCACCCAGCAATGCCCACATCCCACAAGTAAATGATAACATAACACCCTTACAAAATCCTACAGCACTCCCAGATCAGGTGCTATTCTCACTTTCACACAAAACAAAAGGCTCGAGAATCACCATTCCTCAGTGTTGTGCTATACTCTCAGCCATGCTACATTTTAAAAATAAATGCACATTATGTTTGAATTTAGAAGCACACCAAATGACTTGAGGAAACGTCTGTGAATCTTGGTCATGTTTGAAATGTCCTTCCTGACTGTGTCGCAGAAATAGGCTGGTCAGACCAGTTGCAAATCCTTGGTGGGATTTTAGAATAGGTCTGCCATCCGCACAGACTCTGGAACTGATTAACTAGCCATCTGGCTTTGGTGTACACTCAGGCACTTTTGAGGAAGGAGACTCAAAAACCAGAGAAGAAAGCAAACATTAATTCCGGTCTGACATTATTTGCCAAGTTTATGAAAAAGGAAGAAGGAAGGATAAGAAAGGAGATTGATTTTCAACTTCCCTCTGGGTGTCATGATGGCTCAGTGGTTACCACTGCTACCCCACATCCCGACATATCTGGGTTCAGTTCCTCTCTTGAGCAATTGTATGTGGAGTTCGCACATTTCTCCTGTAACCAGGTCTGTTTCCTCTGGGTGCTACAGTTTCCTCCCACAGTCCAAAGATGTGCGGTTAGGTGGATGAGTGACACCATCACTAGGCCATCCAGAATGATAGCGGGCGGAGTTTGAACAATCTCACTTTCTAAGTTCTTGAATTCTATTCACTCCATAATAAAGAGCACAGCTTTTGAGATAAAGCTTTTATTGCCCTCTGAACCTGTTGTAACAAGACAGCAGGACTGCTCCCACACAAATTACAATTGCTGCTGGTACATTTAATCTAAAATGTGAACAAATACACTGCCACACACATAAAGGGTTATTAAAGGGTTGGACACACTGTAGGAAAGAAACATGTTTCCGCTGATGGGTGAAGGCCGAACCAGAGGACACAGCTTAATAATACAGGGTAGACCATTTAGGACAGAGATGAGGAGAAATGTCTTCACCCAGAGAGTGGTGGCTGTGTGGAATGCTCTGCCGCAGAGGGCAGTGGAGGCCCAGTCTCTGGACTCATTTAAGAAAAAAAATGGATAGCGCTCTCAAGAAAAGTGGAATCAAGGGTTAGGCAGATAAGGCAGGGACAGGATACTGATTAAGGATGATCAGCCATGATCGTATGGACAGGTGGTGCAGGCTCGAAGGGCAGAATGGCCTACTCCTGCAACTATTGTCTATTGTCACACACGCACCCGCCAACACAATTCTACCTGTCATCTTTAAACTATTCCTCCTTCTTCACAAACCTCCTTTCAGCTTCCTTAACTATTCCAAAACACTAATCATACTTCTTATTTTACAATATTCTGATTTTCAATGCCACATTCTTGGCACATAATAAAATTATGAAATTAACACCGAAAAGAAAAGTGCTCTGAGAAGCAAGCCCTACCAGACAGCATTACCTACGTGAGCCACTCCGGAACTTCCACAAGTCCTTTTTCAAATTTCCACCCTTGCGTTTAAATCCAGTTTTCTATCCCTGTCGTAATTCCGTGCCAATTAATCTTATGGATGATACCTTTTCAAATAATGACTTTTTAAAGGAAGTGCATGTACACACCCATCATATCTGCATATTTTAAAGTTGCGATTTTTCAAGCATAGTCATCACTTTTGAAATTTACTGTGACCATTTTATTTCGCCGTCACCTGTTCTATCTTTAAAACGTGCACTTCCAACAAATCTTTCATGTGATAAAACAAGCTAAGTAGCTCCACAGAAATAGAATACAACATATTACTGAGCCTCATAGAGATCCAAGGGCAGATGTGAAACATTTCATACAGTTTGAGTGTATTGATGGAGAAAAGTGATATAGACAGAAGCAAAGTTCAGGGAAGGAATTAAAGAGATCACTGTCTTAGTAACTGAAGCCACTTCCATTTATGGAGCCATTAAGATTGAAATTCTCAAAGACTGTAATTAAAGGAATACAAATCCCTTGGCTGCAATGTATAACCATGTACATTAACTTAAGTGGTGAAGTGATTGGTTCTATCCTTCACAAACCAGCTTTCTGGAATAGAAGAGGTAGTATAATGCAATCGTCAAGTCTCAAAGTAAGAAAGGCATTGACGAGGTTTCTGCAGTGAAAGAACGGAGCTGGGGCAGAGATCGATAATCAGACATTCGGGAAAGTGTCGAAGCAGGCCTTTTGGCGTTTTGAGTTCACATCAACCTTCGGAAGAACAGCCAACCCAGAACCCTCTCCCCCAGCTGTACGCCTGCATTTCCCGTTGCTCATTCGCCAAGCCCAGACATATTTCCCATGCCTTCACAAAATTCCTATACTTTCCCACATTTTATTTCCAATTCCACTTCAGAATCCCCAATCTCTACCACTCCGGTTTCCAAGTAACTCTCAGAATTTCTATTTCATCCCACCTCCCCTGTATTCCATTCCCACTCAGAATTCCCATTCCCCCTCACACCAATATTTTCCATTCAGCCTCAGATCTCCCATCCTGCCAACAGTTTTTTTTCCAAATCTCACCGGCTCCTGTTTCACATTTTCTCACAGAACATCCATTCTCGGCCACTCCTATTTCAATTTCCCTCTCATAAATCTAATTCTTCCCAACTCCCATGTTTCGTATTCTCTCTAAAGAAGTCTTGTTCCCAAACATTTCCCAATTTTCCTTGCTTGCCATCGTTCGCTGTGGCGCAATAGTTTAGTCTGTTCGACTGCTCACGGGAAAGGTAGTATTGTGACACACTGTAGAACCGAAAACTTCCTTACTTTTGCCCCGACTGACCATGGTCTGTGAAATATTCCCAGATCCCCACTTGAGGATGTTCGCTCCTGGAAGTTACTTCAGAAACCCTGTTAACTCGTAATGTATTGAGCAAATCACGAACAGAAAGCATTTAACACGGAACACAAACAAAACTGGCAAACCAAATGCATTTTCAGACACAGCGAAGCATGAATGCTAAATGTGAGACATTCTGAGGGCATGAGCCATAAACTAATCTCACAACTAACAGCAGGGCATTCCAAACTACTCTTTCAAACGTATTGGAGCCTTTGTGCACCACCACTTCCCAGAAAGTGTGGAAAAGAAAGAAAGAAAGAATATAATAAGAATGGGTCATAAAAAGTAAATTCCACCAACCACAGTCTCGATGAGACTACCTTTCCCTTCCGATGTCTCCGGGATGGAAATGAAGGAAATGAGAGAAATTTAAGAACATATGACGTCGCAATTCATTGGAATTATTTTCTTTATCGCCAGAATACCAAATAACGACGAGTAGAGTCACTGCAGGACTTTGTTTCACAACAGCAATGAAGTAACATTCTTCATTCATTTCCAGTAAAAACTCAACTTGCCTGGAGCATAAAGCAGCAGTAGAGTTGCTTAAGTCTATGATTTGCCATGTGAGAGGCGAGCATGTCGTGACAACACGAATACTGACCTCTTTGAGAGAGTCTGCAATCCCCCACAGTGTAGCTGACTCTCCAAAAAGCGGACCTGCAGTCTTGCTTTGACCACGGCACTTTAACACGCTGCAGCTGACGCGCAGAAATTGCAACGGTGGGATTCGAACCTACACCACCTACCAAACATGGAATTAAATCCTGCTTCTTCGGCTGCTTGGCCATGCTACACTCGTGAAGTTTGCGGTGCCTGATCCGCAGCACACCCAGCAGGATTTTCAGACTGCGCCATCCTCCCTGTAACATGTACGTGCTGGCTTAGATTCTGTTGTGTAGACGTATCCCGCCTTTGTCAATATCACCGTGGTCTAGCTCCCTACATTCTGTTGGTCGAACTGTGATTCCACACAGAATCACAAATGTGTCACAAACCACCTTGGCTGTACTGGCTGTCCACAAGAGATAAATGTGTTTTTTCTTTGGGTATCATTCTCTTGCCTTCTCCTTGTAACACTGCACGCTTTTACTTTCAACATAAACATCGAATTAGTTCTTAAATTGCTCGATTGAAACTGCATCTTTGTCAATGTCAGGCAGTGGTTTACGGAGTCTAACCACTCCCTATGTGAAAACGTTTCTCCTCATGGACTACTGTTTGTGTATGGTGCCCTCAGAGGTATCGGTCTCAAGTTTCAGACCCAATGATAAAGTAAGAGATTACATTTATTAATGTTTTCACAATGATCACACTGCATCTTTTTGTGTTTGATGGTAGTATCGTCAGAAGTGGTCATGTAGCTGCTGGATCATTGATGAACGAAATAGAGATTTTATATTGTTCTTTAGGAAGAAAAATCTGTCATGTTTACCTGGCCGATGCTTGTCCTCTGAGAGGACCTAACAAATGTACTCATTTGTGAAATCTGCCACGAAATAAGCATGTGTCATCAGGAATCTCAGGCTATGAAATGAATTCTTGTCTTGACCAGTAATAATCATGCGGAAAGGGTTCTAAAAATAACTACTTACAATTATTATTTGAGTCCTAAGGTGTAGATCTAAGATATTTTACTGTGCATGGCAATACGTTTTGACTAATTGCAATGGATAAGTTCAGTTCATTCCAGCTGTTGATATTTCTATTTCCCGGAAGCATTTGGGCCTGTGTACAATCCATATTGTGAAAATATATGTGAATACTAATTCGCTTTCACTCTGCTTTCTCAGTGTTGATGTTTCCGGATGAAGCCAACTGGTATTATGGAGTGAACACGTTTGTGAATTGTAACCGCATTTTGAGAGACCGGTATGAGTACAGATAATCTAGGATGAGAATACCCGCATTCACCAATAGAAGACACCCAGTTCTGCATAGAACACAGAACATAGAACATTGTAGACTCGACAACTTTATGGTCATTTAAGTAGTCATTGGATAAGCATATGGACGAGAATGGAATAATGCAGTCCAGGTCCTTTGGCCCTAGATTTGCGCCGCTGCTGAAATCAATCCAAAACCGATCTGAAATACACCATTCCATTCTCGTCCTTATGCTTACCCAATGATTACTTAAATGCCCACAAATTTAGCCAGTCTACGGCAGTTGCATGCAAACTTAACCTGTAATAAGCGTAGTGTTTCAAGCAGCTAGTTTGGTTCTAACACCACTACTCAGAACTAAAAACATTGCAATGCATGAATAAATGATCTCGACAGTTTTCTACCACAAAGTACTGAACGATTTGAATAAGATTAACTTGAAACTGGGCAACTAGGATAACAATGACGTTGGACTTCTGAGTGCAATGCTTGTTTTTGAAACATCTTACGAATCAGCTACTTTTGATGGAAGGCTGGCGAGTTACCACGAATCTTCCATGCATATCTAAATTGTTTGGAAGAAAAGAAGAAACTTTTATGCATAAATCTCGTTGAACAATACCAACTGATTTGCTTGCTTTGCTCAGTGGCTTTTTGATTACAAGCCAGAGTAGCATGTTGCCTCTGTTAGCATTTGGCCACAGAACTCCAGACTCGCGTGACTGTCTGTGTGGAGTTTGCTCACTCTCCCCGTCTCTGTCGCTTGATGCAATTTCCTCTCACATTCCAAAGATGCACACGTTAGGTCGATTGTTCACGTTAAAATTGAACATAGTGTGCAGGGAAGGTGAGTTAACCACGGGGAACACGGAAGTGTGTTTGACTGGGATTTACTTTGTAGTTTCGGTATAGACACGATGAGTTGAATGGATTGCACACTCACTGTGGGGATACTATGAACACAGCCATTTATGCAATCGTTGCAGTGAGGACGGCTACTTCAACCGAGTGTCTGGCGTTGCCGTTAAATTCTTCAATACATCATTTCTACCTTCATTTTTTTTAATTTTTGCAGGAGATTAAACTCATCTGGGTATTAACCCGTCGACACGCCTTCATCAAAGAGCAATTACAATAAAGGAAGTCTTCATTTTTGTCGTGATATTGCACGTGTTTTGACTTTAAATGCTTTTCAATTGATATTCAACTTTACAATATACAATATTGAAGTCTTGTGTGCGTATGTGTGTGTGGAGGGGGGGGGGGCGGGGCGCGTTCGCTAGTGAGGCGGACTGTGTGAGTATGAGTGAGACTGCGTGAAGTCAGAGAGAGACTGAGTGAGATTTTGTGTGAATGACACTGTGTGAGCCAAAGCATCTGTGTTAATGAGACTGTGCGTGAATGCGATTGTTTGTGACAGAGATTACGTGAGAGTGAGTCAGATTGTGTGAGAGTGAGTGAGATTGAATGTAAGAGTGAGACCAAGTGAAACCGCGGACGTGAGTGTGTCAGAGTGAGTCTAAGAGTTTGTGCGTGATTCAGACCGAGATTTTGTTTAAGTGAAACTGTGTAAGTGAGATTCAGAGTAAGACAATGTGTGAGCGAGATTGAGTGAGATTGTATGAGAATGGGATTTTCGAATTTGAGATTGTATGTGACAAAGACTGAGTGAGATTGTGTAAGAGTGAGACTGAGTGAGATTGTTTGTGAGTAAGGCAGTGAGTGAGAGTGAAACTTTGCGTCAGAGAGAGAATTTTTGTGCACAAGACGATAAGTCAGACCATATGTGTGACTGAGATTATGTGTATGAAAGAGTTAGAGTGAGACTGAGAGTTTGTGCGTGGGTGAGACTGAGACTTTATGTGAGAATGCATGAGTGAGTCCGCGTGAGCGAGGCTGTGAGTGGGATTATGAGAGTGAGATTGTGTGTGAGTGAGACTGTGTGTGAGTCAAACGGTGACTGAGACTATGTGTGATTGAGACGGTGTGTGAGAATGAGACTGCGTGATAGATTGCGTACATCATTGTGATATAACGAATAAAACTGAGAATGCAATTATGAGCAAGAGATGATGTGTGTGATGAGATATATATTTGCAAACTGCCTGCCATTTGGGAAGTAAAACAAGGCAGTCAACCATTTATCCAGCCATTGGTGGAATGATGATTAAATCAACTGAAATGTTTGGAGAAGTATTTAAACGCTTCAGTTCAACTTTTCTGTACACAGTCCTTTTGTGTTTGCAGTTGTTTCAATTATTTTGAATTAAGACCTTTTTACATGTCTTTTAAAAAGGAAATTTCAGGAAATAACATAATTGCCTAACATTACCAGTAATCTTGTCCTTTTTGACGCTAAATGCATTTTAATGAATACTTAGCTTTTAATTAAAGGAATACAGGATTGATATATTATAGAGTCATAGAGATGTACATCACGGAAACAGACCCTAAGATACAATTGTTCCATGTCGACCAAATATCCTAAATTCGTCTAGTCCCATTACCTTGATACCTACCACTCTAAAACCTTGCTATTCATATGCCCATCCATATGCCATTTAAATCTTGTAATTGTACCAGTCTCCACCAATTTTCCTGTCCACTGCTTCCAGGCATGCATTACTCTCTGTGAAAAAATTGCCGCTTACATCCCATTTGTACCTATCCACTATCTCCTTAAATCAATGCACTCTAGTTCTGCATTACCCTACCCTGTGGAAAAGACATTGCATATTTATCCTCTCTATGCCCCTCATGAATTATAATCGTCTATAAGGTCACCTTCTTGCTTTACATTCTTCAGAGAAAACAGCCCCAGCCTATTCAACCCCTCACTACCGCTGAAATCCTACAACCATGGCAACATCCTTTTAAATCTTTTCGGAAACTTTTCAAGATTAAGAATATCCTTCCAATGTGAAGGAAACCACATTTGCAATTTGTATTCCAAAAATGGCCTACATAATGTCAGTATAGTCACAGCATGACCAGCCAAATACTATACCCAATATTCTGACCGATAAAAGAACGTCTTCAATATCCTCTGTGCCTGCGAGGCTACTTTCAAGAAAGTATGAACCTGCTCTCTGATGTCTCTGTTTAACAATACACGCCAGGTCCTTACCATTAAGTGCATAAGTCCCGCCTTGAGTTGCCTTTGCAAAACGCAACACCTCAAATTTATCGAAATTAAACTACTTCTGCAACTCCTCGCCCATTGGGCCGTCTGAACAACATCTTTGCTGTCCACCTATAAGTCCAAGTTTGATGTCATCTGCATACTTAAAATGATAACTTATATTTTCACATTCAAATCTTAGATATAAATGATGAAAGGTAAGGAATCCAGCACCGATCGTTTTGGCACATCACTGTTTACAGGCCTCCAGTCTGAAAAGCAACTCTCCAGCACTACCCTCTGTCTTCTACCTTTGAACCAGTTCGTTATCGAAATGTCTAGTTCTCCGTGTGTTCCATGAGATCGAACCTTGCTAAACAGTGTAACAAGTCTGGAGATAAGGTCTTCAGAGGAAAGGCTGAGGGTCTTGAGGTTGTTTCGTTATTTAGAAAAAAGGTTGAGAGGTGACTTATTTGAGAAACACAAGACCAGCAGAAGTTTAGATCTGGTGAACACTGCAGACCCTTTTCTTCGATTGCAGATGGCTAGTGCGAGGGAACATAGCTTTAAATTGAGGGCTGATAAATATAGGATAGATGTCAGAGGTAGTTTCTTTACATGGAGACTATTAGGGGCGTGGAATTCCCTGCCTGCAATAGGTATACACTCGAGAAATTTAAGAGCATTTAAATGGTCATTGAAAAGTGGAGTATTGTAGAATATTTATGCTTTGGATTGTATGCACAGCTTGGTGAAACATCGAGGGCCGAATGATCTGGTCTCGCTGTAATCGTCTCTGTACTATGTTTTATGTTCTATTTTCTACCACGAAGAATCTCGTTGAACAACTTACTGACCTTTACCGTTCTTCTCTCAACTATCCTGTCGGATTGTTATTGTGGGATGTAATTATTTCAGCGAATATATATTTGTGAAATGCAAACGATTTTTATTAAAAACAATTACAAGTAGCACAAAGCACCGGATCATCCCCGACATGAAGATTATTAATTCTTCTGTTCCTTGTTGATCTGTTTATTTTCAAGTTGTCAGAACTGTGATTTTCTCATGTGGGGCTAGCCGTACATTAGTGGAAAAAATGCCCTTTTTATGAAAGTACAGGTCTTACTGGTCAAGAACGTAATGTGAGTCTCATTCAATGACTTCCTCACCTTAATGCAATCACATCTCATGTGTAAGAGAGTGTTGATTGTGCATATTCATTTTTCAAACTGATCCATAACAAAAAATCCACTCAAGGTCTCAAAATACAAAGAATGTCTTCATAGTACTTACATCTCAATCAAAATTACATTTCACCGATATAAAAAATGAAAGTCAGAAGAGCAAATGCTGTGATGCATTAACACTTCCAAGACATCTGTCTTCCATGCACAAAGTTCCAACCTCCTTTCCCAATGTGAATGTATGTGCCTAAGAGCTTCGATGAGCAGGAGCAGAATCGAACTCTCCACATTGATTTTTTGGGAATCCTTATATACTTACTTTCCTCCTCCTCCCATAAATCGCTTCTTGTCCTTTGTGGGATCCATTATTAGACAATTGCACATAACCTCTCACTGCTAAAATATATCAGCATGTAGGCTATGTCTAGAAAAGTAGGCACAGGTAAAATAGGAAATAATCTGAGTTCTTTGTCTCATGCTATTTCTAAAAACAATGGTTAGCAAATATTTTCATTGTTTTTAAATCAGTTATAAACTTTAAAAATTGAACTGCAACTTCTGTTTTATTCTTTTGTAGTAGGAAACAAATTCTTGATTAATAGATCTGTAAGTGTATTTCACATATACTTATTGCAATTTTTTGAGAAGACCTCTAGCTTGGGAGTTGTTTGAATGGCTGTTGTCTATTCACCGAGCTGGTAGGTTTGTTGAACCTTTTGCAGGATACATTAATATTGCCGTGCTGCCTTCTATGAAGCGATGCTGTCTGGTTCTGCTTCGAAATAATGTGGTTTTCTTTGTACGGTTTCAAGTTCATGCCGGTTCTGGTTTTCCATTGTTGTCATTTGTACATCATTATGGGTATATGTGTTTCTTGATGGAGTTCATGGATGAGTGGCATGATTCCAGCAACACTGTTATAGCTCGTTATTTGGCTTGTCTTAGTTAAGTAGCATCGGCCCAGTCAAACTAACGTTTGTTGTTGTCCGTGTGAATGGATACTAAAATGAGTTGGTCACCACTTATTTGCGAGTTAGTGTTCATAGATTCGGGTCGCTAGTTATTCGTCTATTGGTTCTGCATTGTGCTTCTTGCAGTTGCTGCATGGGAATTTTTTTCAATTACGTTAGTCTGGCACATGTTGGCTATTGAGTAGTTTATTCCAGTGAACTGCTGCTTGAGAGTAATTGCCGGTCTGTTCACTGTCAAGATCCCCCATGGTCGGAGCAGTCTGGGTGTCAGTTCTGAAGTACTTTAATTTCTGGGAGAGTAGCCAATGCTTTGGAAAGTGCCTTGTCTTCATCATGTTGCTTTTTAACCAGATATCTGCAGACGAAGATGTAGGGATATCCATTTCTCGGCGAAGTGGTTACATCCGTGTTCTTCTTCCCGTCTTTGCAATTCTGTCTGCATGATGTTGCTGCTCACCTGGACAGGATCTTAAAGCACATCATCTTGTGTGCGTTTAAGTGGTTGCTTTTAAATATTCTGTGTCTTGCAATCATTATATTTCTGTTTGGGATGCTCTGAATGATTTCTCAAGGTGGTAGAAGGGTTTGGTAACAGGGCACGTAAAAGTAGAAGCACCTTCACGTAAAGTCATTGAGCATCCTAGTATATGATCTCCAGAAATTTCTCATCAGTGAATTTATACAGCTAGCCTGTTATTTTGTCCCCGTCTTCTTGTATAAACAGGATGGAACACCTCTAACCTTGCAGACTTTTGGCGCTACTCGTACATACAATGAAGAAGGATTAAGAAATTTGAAAGTTTTCCAATCCATTCATCTGCAAACCTCACACATTTCATCTAGCCAAAATAAATGTTCCCATTTATTGTTTTGTGAAAACTGATATAAGGAAGGTGTTAACTGAATCTGTTTGTTCAGGAACTGTGATTAATCTCCATTTCCATGCATTCTAATCACCCACTGGAGACTGCATCTTTTAATGAGAAATAACCTCCATTGAATGTGTGATCCCATAGCAGCAGTTAAAGGGATAAGCAACTACAGAGGGAATCGCAGAGAGATCAAAATCTGAGAACTGCAGACAGGAACGTTCCAAAAATGGACTGGAATCTGAAAGCATTTGACTGGAACATTTCAAGAATGGATCATAATCCGAGAACAATAGACTGGAATTTTTCAGTAACAGACAGGCGTTTGTCCCATTTTGTTGGGAAGCTTTCTACATATTATGATCAATTGCCGTTAACAATGCGGATCCTATATTCACTTTACATAATTCAATATTTTTATTATCCTATCCTGGCTATCGTCGGTGTGCCTGGTAAGTCCCATTGTTCAGTTATTATTTTTGTAAACCATATATGATTTTATTGCTGTTCTTGTCATTTACATTACATTTCTATTGTTCCTGCTGAGATTCTGAATCGAAATACACGATCTACAGATCAACACAAACATCAGGAAACTTGTTCATTCACTCTCCCACTTTACTTCTGACAGGGACCATCATGTGTCCCTTTGTTGAACGATACAGTTTCAGTTGCAAACGGCACTTCATTTCGTCACTGTCATCTTTCTCTAAATATTTGGAACAATGACGCCAGCGTCTTCTGTTCTCTTTACAAACTCAATTTCCTTCCTCAAACACCATTTCGTCCTTGCTTAATGCCTGCAGCTGAAACAGGCGAGTTACAGCTGGATGATCACTTCAGCCTTGAGAGTTTTTCTGACACCATACTATGACTATACCTAATTTTAATTTCAAAAACCTCCAGAAAATTCTTCATATTTTGTCGTATCTGCTATTTGAAACTTCAGTTCTGAAATACATTCCTAATGATGCTAGTTAGGGCGCACTGTGGTTCAAAGGTTAATATTGCTACCACACAGTGCCACGGAGCCGCGTTCGATTGCCACCTTGGGCGATTTTCTGTGGGGAATTTATAAATTTACAAATTTACAAATGTAA